>NC_052488.1:18518596-18818596 GCF_009730915.1 Dioscorea cayenensis subsp. rotundata
TTTTTCGCCATTGCTCTTCATGTATTCGATTATAGATATCTAATTGTTCATCATTTAAATTTGCAAACATTGATAAGTGATCTTTCTGAAGCTGAGGAATATTGTAGTCTAGCTCTTCTTGAAGCAGTCGATCAGTTAAATCATTCATGTTTAGTGATTGTGGTCGAGGTAAATCATTCTCCTCAAGAGATGAAGAGTGTTTATTTAGAAGATCTTCAAGAGCACCTAATAAATAATTTTTCAAGTACTCCGCTGAAATGTTATAATTAGCAATGTAGTATGTTTGTCAAAGCCTATAGTGTATATCTTATGATATTAACTGCCAATGTTTTTCGAACAGTGCTTTCTTGTCTCCTACATCACAAAATAAGATTATTGTTACAAAAAGCTGTTTTAATTGTGCACCAGTGGCCCAATGAGCAGCTTGTATCAAGGCATTTGACCATTTTGAGTCATCTCCTAGTATACCAAGGGCAAAACATGCTTCTCTGTATGTTGCATATATAATGCCATTAATTGTTCGGAGATCCTCATAACTCATTGCACCTTTGATTTCGTTAAGCAATAAGCATAAGTAATATAGTTCTCCTGCTGCTGGATGTATATAGATTATTCTTCCAATTGATTTGCCATTCATTCTATACTTCCATTTCTTTTCTTTTTTATACTATGTGAATTTAGTTGGGAAATCTGCATACAGAAGCGATCGGGCTCTTTCATCTATTTTATTTGTTGCCATCCATTCTGTGAACATTGTTGTTTCAATACCTGGGATTGAAATTATGTTGGGGATAAATTGCTTTAGTTTACCAAAATAGATATTATGTTCTTTCGCAAATGAATTAGTAATCTTTGACACGGCTCTATGATGAATCGAACTCAAAGTTAGTCTCCAACAACTTTCATATAGAAAGTCGACAACAATGACAATCCAAATAATTTTGTATCTCATTTGTTTTAGTCGATGATACTGATGCTTCAAATATAGCTCTTGCTCCGTCTGGACCTTTATTGATATATTTGAATAGATATTTGACTGCTCTTGTCAAATTGCATATTTCCACATTAATAAGAGCTTGATAGCGCACAACCAAATCAACATTATGAGGAACAACAAATCGATTATCCAACATGATGCCATTTTGTAATGTAGTTGTTGCCATCTCTCTTCTCCGATATTGAGGGAATCCATCATCATCAATTATTGTTGAATTGTGAAACGGCTCTAGATAGAATTTTTTGCATTTCCCATTTTCCATACATGGTGCTTGTGGATTTGCTAATCCGCATAGACCATGTATCATAAATGAACTTATAGCATCATAACCAATACGATCAGATTCTTTATCCGGTAATTCAGCAAAAACTATACTATCGATTTCTGATGTTGTCATAATACCACTTTCTTTTTCTAACCATAATAAGATATGAACATGTGGCAGACCTCGTTTTTGGAATTCAACTGTATAAACAACTATAAAAAAAAGAATATAAATAATTCAATTCACAATCATCCAAAATATTTTTTTAAAAAATTTGGTATTTATGTAATTTACCTACTTTTACAGGTCCAAAGTACTCCAATTGTGAACGTGGCTATTTAAAAAATAATGATAATAGGAATACGGGGAATAACTAAAGAAGTGGAAGACTTACTTTTATGTCGAGTGTTTGGAATAGCACTAGGATCATTTGTGTTAATATGATTGGACGAAGGATTGATATTATGATCAATAGAAACATTTTCACTGTTGCTCATTAGTAGATCAGATTCAAAGAGTCCAAATGCACATTCTGAATTACTCGTTGAAGCATTGATATTAGAATAGGATTCATTTTTTTTATTGGAATGGCCGATAAAACCACTATCAAGCACATGTGAATCTGATAGTAGTGTAGACTCAACATCGACTTCATAATTAGCATCAGTATGACAATGTGCTTGAATATGAGTATTCATTGGTTTATTAGCACTTCTAAGCACACTTTTAATTACTTTTTTATTTTTATTATGCATTCTTTTAGCCTTTATAATATCCATCCGTCGTATTCTGTTGTATGCAGCCTCTGATCTACTTATCACAAGTAACAAATCAGTATTTTTAATATGACGGGGTTTAGTCATTTTTGGATAATGTATGGATTTTTGTTAAACATAACCATAGTAAGATGATCAGCAATAAATAAAATAATATAGATTTAGTATGATACTAACTTTAAACAGTATCAATATCATATAAGTATAAATTATATAAGGAAATTCTTACCTGAAAAGGAGTTTGCAATCAATATAATTATCTTACCACTTCTAATCAAGCTTTTGAATCTGCATAAAATGGATGCATTAAGAAATCAATCGTCAAATTTGCAATATCAACTCCATAGCATGATTTGATTAAATTATTCTTGATTCAAATACAAAATAATTTCATATTAACTAAATACATACATAAATGCATTTATCTATTAAATATTACTATAAATAATACAATATTATTAATAATAGGACTAATAATAATAATAATGCAAAATAATATTTAAAAAATTGATAGTAAAAAATATTTCACTCTCAATACTTAATGGTGTTTTCTTATTTTCCTGTTAAAATAATTGGGCCTTTGAGTCTATTTTCTTTTAAGTGATTTATTCAATTTTATTAGCTGGTTTTTCAAGAAAGGAATAATAATTTTGTCTTAAAAAAAATATTACAGTATACAAATAAAATTTGGGCAAAAAACCACGGGCAAGGAAATGCACACTATTATAAAGTTTATATATTAGACAGTAATCGTAAAATAATATTGCTTGAATAAACTTATAACCTATGGATTTTTAATGGAAGGCAATTCTCCAAATAAATTAAGTTATATTTTAAAAATCGATTATGAAATAATTATTTTTTTATATTACTAAAAACTCTTTATAATCACCAAACTTAATTAGCATTCAATCATTTGAAGGTTAAAAACACAGAATCATTTTCTTTGAAATGGAGTTCTTGGCTTTTAATGTAAAACTATAGATAAGTAATAGATTTATATCTGCATTCATAATCTTTAGAGGGGAATTAAAATATTAACTCTTCTCAAGTAGTTCCACTTTTCTATTGTAATAATTGAAAATATAATTTCCTTCCACAAATGAATACACCTTGATTTTTAGCCTTAGAACTCATGCATGGTTCTAAGCTTAGCTCAATTGGATGAATTGCTTCTAAAACTTTGGGTTATAATATTTTTACATCTATAACTACTTGTTTTGGTTTAAGAGCCACTGGAATCTATAACTTTCGATGGGAAAACTTAATTATTGTCATCATGTTAGGTATGATAATGTGTTCGTAGGCAATGTTATGTAGTTTGGATGAAACCAATTATGTGTGTTCACTTTATTTTGGTGATACATTTCAAATAATAAGCAAAGAGTTAATTCACTTTGCATCGTCAAGAATAAGAGTGATAAATATATGTAAAATATGTAAGAACTGTTTTAATCAATCAATTGTTCTATAATTATAAAAGGAACTAAATAACATATTTCATTTTTTTTCATAATATTTCTATAGAAATTATTGTGATTGTAATATTTATAGACAATGGATTTTATATTGATAGATTGTATCATTTTAAAATAACAAATTTGTCGTACATAACTTAGTTACTATAAATATTAAATATTTTATAAAAATAATAATGTCTCATAATAATACGAAGATCCATAAGTAACACTCTCACTCAACATTGAACCTTTTAAAAATAATATTCAAAACAAAACGGACTTCTCCCTAGTTAAAACTATACAACAATTTAAAAGAGACAAACATACAAAAATATAAAATAAAATATAAATATATATATATATATATATATATATTGTATGGAGAATGTGAGACACGGAAATAATTTAATAATAAATACAAAAATAATGATTGATGTGGCAAAATATGACATTTATGCAAACCACATCAACTGACACATATCTAATATTATCCTATCAATGTACTTGAAAAATCCATGTAAAATCAATAATATAATGAACTATGGTGGAATTTTTTTATTTTGTTTGTGAATTTTACTAAAATAAAATAAAGTATATGTAGGAATTTTTGAGTGTTTCATTTTTTTTTAGTAAATTACCTAACTTTGGTCAAATATCATTTTGATCACTGGATTTTTATTTATTTCGAAATAATCACTAAAGTTACCAATCATTTTATCGGTAGGTCACCCGATGGAATAACATCTTCATTAGCTAATGTGGAGATGTCCACCTATGTGATGATTGGGTTTTTTCCAGCTATACTACAGACTGTTTAAGGATCTTAGTTGTTATACAATGATAAGGGAATGAGCATAAAATCTTTTCAATATTAGGTAATATTTAGAGTGTAAACATTGTATTTTATATTTATTTCAGTATTATGTAAAAAAAAAAGAATCATGTCATTAATTGTAAAATGTGTAACGTTATTGTTTTATTAAAAGGGTAAAATACTATCATATAACAAATATTCAGATCATAATATTATTTTTTTTAAATTGCAAAGTAGTTAACTTAAAATCATTCTATTAAAACAATTAAAAATTATATTAGTGGTTAAGATATGCGTTTTTTAGAATACTGAAATCTAAATATAATATAAATTAAATAAAAGGATTATAAAAAAAACATGAAAATCCAATCATAAGTTTTTTATTTAGACATTATAAGCAAAATCATAAAGATAATATAGTTATATGAAAAAGGAAAGAAATGTTCTTACCTCAACTAGATATGGTAAACTTTTGAATTAGCTCACTCCTGTTTTGTTAAGCATATGAACCAATAGCTAATGAGATACAATTTCATAATAGTAAAAAGCATTACTTGATTACGGAATATTAATTTTAAAACTTATACTTATATTTAATATTATAATAGTTTTTTATATATAGTTTGCATAGGGAATATTTTATAAGAACTTAACTTGTGGTACTTTACTTGTATATATGTGTAATATATGTAATATGTATCTTTCAAAGTATATAATTTGCTATTAAAAATCACAATACTTTATATGGGAATGAATGATAGTCAACAACAATATATGAACAGACGAAAACATTGATTTAAACAAAAAAAAAAAAAATCCCCTTATTTATGCTTTTTGTTCCTTTATTTACAATATAAGATGCCATTACATTGTCATTATTGTATTGATAATCAAAACTCAATCATGTTATAAATGCTTATATAATTCGCTATTAAAAAAATCACAATACTATATGGAAATGAATGATAGTCAACAACAATATATGAATAGACGAAAACATTGATTTAAACAACATTCCATTGTTTATGCTTTTTGTTCCTTTATTTACAATATAAAATGCCATTACATTGTCACTATTGCATTGATAATCAAAACTCAATCATATTATAAATGCTTACAGCCTGCTATTCTCTAAAGAACAATCATGGCATGATTTTTTAATTATTACACTACCTAACATCCACTCATATGCTCATTATATACCACTCCTTTACATCCTTCCAATAGGTTAATAATTAAACCACATTTATTTTATTTCCGCGTTGAGCCACAATCAAGCCATATATAGCCCACAGGCAAAGGCAAACCCTACGTTCAGTGTCTATCTAGCTGTGTGTGAGCCTAGCTAGGGATTATATAATATGATATTATAATAGTTTTTAATATATATTTGCATTATTATACAACAACTTAACATGTTGCACTTTATTCATATATTCAATATAATATAATTTATGCTTATATGGTTAACTAACTAAATTATATGAGTAACTAATACACACACATATATATCTCGCAATAGTAGCATTTATTTAATAATAATAACATATACAATGATATTGTTGCATATATATGGGGAGAAAATACAAAGCACACCTTATATTACATATTTATTTAGTAGAATTACTATTGCATTGGGATATTAAACACACCACACCATTTTAATAAAGCAACTGTTCCCTTTTTCACACATCTAAAAAAACAATCATGAACTGAAGCAAGTCTTCTTTTCTGTCAAGTCATAACTACATCTGGGCTGCTTTCAGATTGGCATGCCTCATTCATCCTGGTCTGCAGCTCTTCTACCTCATTAGAAAGTAGTGCAATACTTTCTAATAAAATCTCATTAGCATCTTTTAATTCTTGTAGTTCATCTTTAACCTCAAACATCTCTCTCTCATTCACATCTTTAATAATAATATTATAAATATTTTTAAGATGATTTATAGCACGTAAAGCAGCATTATTTTCAGCTATCTTTTTGGTAGGTCCTTCCGATCCAAGCTGTTCATGAACTTCACATGTATCTTCAAACATGATTTTGCATACAAAACATGGTTTATGATCTAGTCCATGTTTTCCGCACTCAAACATTGCATGTGGTAATACTAATTTCTCCCAAAGTTCTTTTAGTATTACCTTTGTTAAATATTGGCTTGATATCCTTGTGATGAAGCCAAAATCTTGATCTCTTTTAATCCAACGGTCTAGATTGCTCTATTGTTTATATAGGGTTATGTTTGTTGGGTGTTGTGTAATGAGAGAAAAAAGAGAAAGATAGAGAGGGTGAGTTCTCTTGTATTTGGAGAGTGAAAAGAATGGTGTAGAGGAGAGCTCTTGTTCTTGCTTGATCTCATTAAAGCAAGGTAAGACCCTTGTTTTTGAGGTAAGACTAGTTCTTAGAGCTTGGTAATCCTCTTGTGGTTTTATGCCTATTTTTTATACTCTTGTACTCTTGTTATCCCCATGATATAGTGAAGCATTGTTCTCCCGTGGATGTAGGCTTGTTCTTAGCCGAACCACGTTAAATTGGTGTCTCTTACTTTATTCTTGTGAGATTGGTTGTATGTTATCCTTGCATTGCCCATTCATTGTGTGATTGCTACGTATTGTGATATTGCATACCAAGTGTTCGACGAATTGCCACACTAGTTCCACGCTTCCTCACACGCAACAATCTTAAATTGTACATCAACAACAATAGGGCCGCTATGTTCCATTTTTTTCTACCTGGTGTGATTTATCAAAAACAGATAAAAGCCTCAATTATTAAATTGATCTTAAAAATACATAATGCATACATATGTATTAAGAAAATTTGTAGTAGTTCTCCTAACAAATATATATTTTTTTAAATCAATAAAATAATATCTCTGGTTAACTTTTATTAAAAAAATATATAAATATGCAAGAATTGTAAATAGTTATATTTAATGAACTTGGATTGTGTAACAAATAACATTATCATTTGTTTTTTTAGAAAAAGGGTTTATATTCCCAAACTGGTTTTCTTTAAAATATATCTTTTTTTTTGGGTTTTTTATCCACCAAAACTCTCTAAGAAATCATATCTCTATCAAAATATATCTCAACCTGTTTTTCCCAATCATATCTCTTTTTTTTCCCAATCATATTCTACTTTTCTTTCAAAATATATCTTAACCGTTTTTTTTTGGTTTTTTATTCATCAAACCTCTCTAACCAATCATATCTCTATTTTTTGTCCAACCATAAGAGTTCATTACAATAATGCCTTAAAAAAATCTTTTAAAAACTGGCTTTAAAATTTTAAAAATTTTCACTCCCACACATTTTAGAGATTATTAAATAAAACCCTAAACTTTTGGTTAATTACAATCCTACCAATTTTCCTTTAAAAAAAACAATTTAAGTTTTCAAATTTTTCAAATTTTTACATTCAAACTTTTTAGATATATTTGTATTATAAAAGGATCCTCATTTTTTTTAAATTTCATAATACCATTATCATCTGATATTTGCAAGAAGTTTCTCTTAATTTAATTACAATAGAAATTAAATTCAATAATTTCCAAGTATATGAACATTAAATACATATGTTAATGTGACCCATTAAGTGGTTGTCATCAAATTTTAGTAGGGAACATATTTTTGGAAACATATAATATTAACAATAATAATAATGATGATGAGATAATAATAATAATAATAATATATAGCCCCTTTTTTTTTGTAACCATCACCAGGTTGTATTAAACAAACCTTAAATCATTGAGAAAAATCAAATGAGTTTTAAAATTATTATAAGATAAAAAAAGTATAATAAAATAAACATAAAGGATGTTAGTTATTAAAATTAACAAAGAAAAAAAATTATAACTAAAAGATTTACCTAATCTTTAATAGCCTCAGCCAACCTTCAAACAATGTCTAAGATGTGTGGGACAAAAGTGGAAGTTAACTTTGTTACAATGCATTGAGATGGTTTTATAAGCAATGGATGGCAGTTGAGATTTATTTGATCTAATATAATTAATTTACATGTACTTGAGAAATCAAAGCAATTTTAATGCAATGTCAGGATAAGATCACACTTGCAACTAAATATACACATGTCAAGAAATTTTGTTGATTCCATCCAATGGTGGGGCCATGTAAGATTAATTAACATTAGGATTGCATTTACTACCAATTGAATGCTATAGATAAAAAATTATTGAGCTTGCAAAGATAAATGGCCATTCCTATCTAAAATGCACTGAGCTACCAACGTGTCAATTCTATTCAATTCCTTCCATTAAACTTATATATGTACTCAGAATCCAATACAAACCTAAACAAAGATTTGGATTTCAAATATATGATTTCATATGAGAAAAGTACAATTTCTGTCAATTCATATCAGTTTCATACTTATCAGAGAAAGATTTGAGAAAAGTACAAATTCTATCAATTCATATCAATTTCATACTTATCAGACAAAGATTTGACAAAAGTACAAATTCTATCAATTCATATCAATTTCATACTTATCAGACAAAGATTTGAATTCTCAAAATGCTAACGTGTATATCCTATCCAATTCATATATCAACTTGATACTTATATCAAAGGAAATCATAAGCTAAAATAGATGGGAAGCAAACAAAGCATGTAAACAAATTTAAAACCTCCCAATATTATATGATATATATATATATATATATGCATGCAATTCTGCATTTTCCTGTACACACAACAACCCTATTTCGATCAGCTTCAATGCTTCATTCATTGTATATGGACCTCCAAGCAAAGGATACATCAACTCCAGTGCCTTGCTTTCAACCCACAAATACCACATCTGTTATATTTCAATATAATTTACAGTTATGATCTCATCCATTACTGGTTTTAATTGATGTGAATTAACATATTAACGTACATTTCTGATAAGAGTCAGGCCATGTTCTTCAAGATGAGTTTTTTTGTAGAAAGGCCTCTCATTCCTCTCCTGATGAACATAATAATAACCATAGTAACAACGAAATTAGCTTGACAAACATCAAATCAACATGAAGAAGAAGCAGTTAAACACCTGCAGATCCATCAACGCCATGTATCGCTGGAGTGGCACCTTATAGTGGCGAAGACTGTGCATAATCTTCCTGTCCTGAAGAAAACAATGCAAACAATGATGTCATAAGAAGTGCATCTCATACATTTGGTGGTGCAATAAACAAAGAGAAAAACAAACCTGAAGGTCTTGGTTAACCACAGCATGAGAGAGGAGGCCACGTAAGTAGTGTGCATCTCTCTCTTTCTCATTGAAAGCAAGCCCTTTGTTGTGGTGTGGATCTCTCAACAGTGAGTAGCCACTATGGAACAAAATTTCATTCAATAAAGATTAGATTTTTCCAGACTTTGATCCAGAATTATATCGAAACTCAGAATTTTCTAGAGATAAAATTGGAAATTGCGTGAAAAACAAATGGAGCAACAATTCAACACATCAATCCGCAATTCAAAATTCATAGAAGATCAAAATGAAAGAATTGATTCAACCATCCCAGTACAATTTAAATTTCCCCACAAATCTAAAATAAAAAAGATACAGAATCGAGAATCATTATATATATATATAAGATACATAAAAGAACAGCAGATCTAAAATAAGGAAAAAAATTAAAGGAAAAAAACAAACGGGGATAAAATTATTGAGCAATTACCCATATCTAATATTAAAAGGTAAAATAGAAAAACTCAAGAACCACGATTAAACAAATGGAAAGTTGGAAAGTAACGCAAAAGAAAGAGGGAAACAACAACAAAACAGAAAAGTGTCAAAAAAAAATAAAGAATAAAAAGTGATGAAAAAAACAAAGAACGAACAGAACCAAAGAGAAGCATCTCGGTCAAGATCCAGACCTAGCAACAGAGACGGCCCAAGGGGTAACATGCTGCTCCTCCGTGGCACAATCCTCACCATAAACATCCTGCACGCCACCACCAACGGCGGATTTCGAGTCCACCACCGAGGCAGCAGCCGACCCATTGTTCTCACTCGCATTCTCCATCGCCAAACTCCCTCTCTTCGCTCTTTCGGAGCTAGAAAAAGTCTTCTTGGATGGTGAGGAGAAGCTTGACAACAGGGAGCGTGTCACGATCCTCGCCATAGACATCCTGCACGCCAGCACCAACGACGGATTTCGCGTCCACCACCGAGGCAGCAGCCGACCGTTGCTCCCACTAGCATTCTCCATCGCCAAACTCCCTCTCATCGCTCTTTCGGAGCTGGAAAAAGTATTCTAGGATGGTGAGGAGAAGCTTAAGAACAGGTTGATGTGGAGCTTTTTAGGGTTAGGGTTTCGGCTTGGGTTGTTGGGAAGCTAGAGAGGTGCGTGGTATACTAAGCCGCAGGAATTCATTGGGAAGCTAGAGAGGTGCGTGGTATACTAAGCCGCAGGAACTCATTGGGAAGCTAGAGAGGTGCATGGTATACTGAACCGCAGGAACTCATTAACAACAAACCAAATGCCCAACCAATACCAGGCCAAATGTTATCTCAGTAATCAATTGAAAGATAAGATATTTTGAAGAGTGGTATGCTGAGCCGCATGAACTCATTAAGAAAACAAACACCCAACCAATACTATATGGCCAAATGTCCTCACAGAAATCAATTTGGTAAAGAAGATATATAGGGGATAAGTTTAAGAGTAAGTATATATATTCTTTTGATTACAATATTCTTAAACAGGGGTACTACTTGGGAGCTATACCTCTGTTGAATTATTTATTTTTTTTATTTATTTAAACTCTGTTTAAACTTTGAATTATTCTTAACATTTGAAATCAAAATTCATAAATCTTGTTGTTTTTAAACAATTTCTGGATTACTTACTGGGCTAGTGAGCTCATGGATTTGTTTTAAATCCTTTACAAATCAAGAGTGGTAAACCGATGTGGACCTTGAAAGACTGTCTGTAGGTGTTGTCCTGTTCTATTGTAAAATTTTGAGTTCTTATCATTGTCTATCCCTGTATTCCTATACTTTGTAGTTTGAACTTCTTGTATCCCGCATTGTATACTCTATAAAGTCTATAATCTTGTGACCTAGTTGGTTTGTTATAGTTTTGTCTATCCTGAATCAGGTTTTGAGGCCTTGCAGGTCTACTGGATTCACACCCTATGGGTCTGCGGCCGTTTATTTGTGCGCCGAGTCCGGCCGGACCGGGTTCGGGCGTGACATAATATATGCTGAATAGGCCCTAGTTTGATTACAAGTAGAAGCCTTAGTTTGATTACAAATTGAATTATTTTAATGTGATGAATTGTAAAGGGCTTATTTAAGCAAATTCTAATTCAATTACAAAGTAAACTTTAACAAAATTTGAAACACAAACCTTATAGATATATCATCAAATAAAAAAGAATCCCATGTTACTAAACCTAAACTTTTAATAAAAAATTACTGTATATACATGTGATATAAATTAATTTATTGCGTGTTAATGTACCAAACTCATCTCAATACAACTCAACAAGCATTCCAGATGATTTATGTTAATCACTTAGTGAAATTCATCTCAAATCAACTTTCCCACCAAATATTTATTAATCAGATACTAACAGCACCAATTTCAAATAAAACAACACCTCCAAGAAGTACTAGTAATGAATTGAAGGGAATGAAACTATATCATGCTCACACTGACTACAAAGAAACACTCTAGGAGTTTCTTCAGCATCAGCAATCCCCATGCATCTAGTGTGCTGAAAAACATCACAAATATCACAAGATATCATCCTCTCCCCATCATCTTCCTTAGCACCACACCTGCAATTTATCACCCTCTCCTCATTCCCACTCTCATATATCTCCATCTCTTGATCACCATTCTCTACTGCTACTCTCCCTTGTATAACAATCCTACTTCCTGGTTCAACAACTCTAAGTACCAAATCTGAGTCCTTGGCTTCCTTATTCTCCACCTTTTCAGCAGTAAAGCTCTTTAAACCCAAATACATCTCCCTATAGTGCTTTTCCACCACTCTCTTTAGTTCTCCTATTGTTATGTGTGCCTGCATTGAAACTTGCTCATATGGTGGCAATTTCCCTTCTCCTGTGATATTAACTGTGCACATTAGCTCTATGGTTCTATTCGTTCCTGATTCTATCCTTCCTGGTAACCGGCTTTCTTTGCCGTGGTCTTTTATGAGGTTTTTCATGTCAAGAATGATCCTCACCGCCATCGGTATCGAGCTGAATATTCCTGAAGTGAATCCTGGCCTTCTTTCCTTGAGAACATGCTTGTATAGATACAACAAGTCCCTACTCAACTGAGCTCTTGTAACGTGACATCTAAATCTCACTGTGTTCTTGTTATTGCATGTGGGTAATGCCTTGTTGGAGATGTCTTCTAAGCAGTATTCAAGAACTTTGGTTACTGGATTAACAACACGGCGAACAATATAGTTCCCGACGACATGGTTTCCAAGTGATTTTAATACATAGTCAAGGAGGCCTGTGTCACCGATGTATGCTCTTGCGGCATCTCGTATTTGTTGCCTCGATGTCCACCGGGACTCTGTTTTCTTGAGCTCGCTTACTATAACTTGAGCTGCCATTTCTACTCTCTTCATGGACCATCTACATGTTGCTTCAGAGATGATTCCATGATACTCCATTGTGGGCGTAGTGCTATTCATCGGAAGATGGTTCTTTAATTCAATCATGAATCGTAAAAGATCGCCGAGAGTGAGTAGTGTGTGACAGCATATCGCTTGATATTTTGCGACGATGATTGGCAGTTCATGGCAAGAACAACTGAAGTGAGGTAGCAGTAAGCAGAGTGGAAGAGCTTGTAGTGCTTCAATGGACTTTTGATACATTTGCTCAGTGATTCCATAGCTTCCATGGCTGAACTTATAACCCCAATGGCCAAACCAGGAATGGCCATAGGCGATTCCATGGATCAATCTTAGCTCCATTGTTTCTTTCATTGCAACATCAATCAAGCTCACCTTCCTTCAATGGTTACAAATATATGTAGATTATTAGCATTCAAATATCAATAGTTATATATATGTAATATTGGAGACATAAAACAAAATGATTGATTAACCTTAGGTGCAATGCATTGCAAATCCTATCCCATAGGAATAGTATCTGATTCCCGGAAAGATGCTCTGAGCCGGCTTCAATCCCTTTGACGAAAATTAGATGTCCGAAACCGTTAGCATGCATGATTCCATGCATCAAATGACCTTGTGGTTCCATGGATTTTGATAACTTATTTGCCGAATCTGTTCCTCTGAAAATGGTCTCAAGTTCCAATCCCTCAATCATTGGAATAGCACTTCCTTTTCCCTTTGATGACAACACTATGTGAAACCTCTTGTTGCAAATCATGTGATGACCCCAACCTAGTTAAAAAAGAAAAAATATCATCTCATTGATCTATAACAATCAATACAGTTATACAGAGATGGAGTCATAGATGAGAATAAGAACCTATAATGATATATTAAATAAACCCAAATATTACAATACTTCCCTGCCATGACAATATATATATATATATATATATCTAGCATTTACCAATGGTTGATGAGAATAAGAACCTATAATGATATATTAAATAAACCCAAATATTACAATACTTCCCTTCCATGACAATATATATATATATATATATCTAGCATTTACCAATGGTTCGACAGTAAGGACAATGGCGATAAGGCGAAAGAGCAATGATCTCTTCGACGATAAAGAGTCTCACAAAGATAGGAGGATGGTGGTGAAGCTCTAGCCTAAAAGACCAACACTTGGTTGCTTTATTGGTGGTGCTTGGTTCGGCATTTCCAAACTCAACAAGGGCCATTATGTTCTCATAAAAACATCCATGAAAATGGCAAGGCACTCCTTGTTCACAAAAGGACTCAAACCTAAAAACCCTCTCCCCTCTCTTCCTCTTCATTGAGCTTCCATTACCACAATGCATCCTTACAAAGAATTAATGTACCTTTCTTAATTAGCTCTCTTTATCTCTCAAGGAAATATTAGGCAAAGGCTTAAAACTTTCTGAAGTTTGATCACACAGTAAGCGTTGAAGAATTAAATTCTAAGAAGAACCAAACTTGCACTTCACTTAACAAAGTGGATAGTGCCATGGCTGCTTGCCTTTAAGCATGATTGAATTCTATACTCCATTAATGGCACCTACGAGCATGTCGCTGCATGGAACTTTAAGAATGAATGCAAGTGTGATGTGTTTTTTTAATTCTTGGCATGCTTTTGGATTGCATGATATCTTAGGGATGTGAATTGCATGTTCTATAAAATCGGCCTACGTGTGAAGTGTTAGAATACATGACAAGGGACGAAGGAAAATATTGCATGCATCTTTGGAAATAGGAATGGATGGTAGATGCGAGTTGGTTTGTGAGTAGGAGGTTTTAATCACTAATTTTAGTCTAAAAACCAATCACATCAGTTTTTCTCTTTCTCTCTCCTCTTGCTTCTTTCTAGTCTTCGGACATTCATTATGTTTTGTCTCTCTCTGTAAATATATATATACATATATATATATTATTTTTTCAAAAAAAAAATAAAGAGTGTTCACCAATCTAATTCTAAATTTAATTGGTTGATATAGTATTATTTTAACCTTTTAACTAGACATCTCTTACAATTTTTTAGTATATTTATTAAATTAATTCTCATGTTGGTTCAAAATGTGTTATTATATACCATTAGGTTATAATATCTTTTGAACAATTAATTTTTATTTTTATCATTTTTTAGTAAGACAAGAAAAAAAATTAAACATGACACATAAATTTATAGCCTTTAATTTGGAACTAAATCATATTAATAATCATTTTATTTTATATATATTGCTTTTCTTTTATATTCTTCTTCTTAACACTAAGTTTGGTTGTTGGATGCTCATTGCTGACATTTGCTTGCACATGAATGAAGTGCCACATTACCTTCCTAATTACAAAAGCCTGTCGGTGAGCTCACGAGAGTATTTGAAATATAATCTCAATTATAAGACGGGTAAAAATAAGGGCAAAGTTAGGATGAATGATGGTCCGTTTGGATGGACTCAATGAATCCCCTTAAGATGGGGTTCATTGCTTACATGAAATCTTCCCCATGTTTAGCTGATTATTTTTCCTCTTCCCCTTTGTAAAGGGATATGAACCCATTCTCGGAGGGAATAACCATACCGCCCAATATTAGGTCGAATGGTTATTCCATGGGAGAGAAATTACACATTTATCCAAGATAGGGTTTTTCATTTCCCAAAACCCACCAGCCTGCCTCTGTCTTAGATTTGGATTACAAATCTCCAGGTGATTTTTTTTATTATTATTATTTTGATTTTGGATTTGGATTATGTGAAATCTAAGCAATTTCTCGGAGTTAAGATCTGGATTTGGATTTTGTTGTTTGATCTTGGATTTTATCATAGTTATGATCTAGAATATTGTACAAATAAAAAAAATTTACAATTAACTATTTTAATTATATTATCAAAATAAATGAGCACATCTGAAATAAATTAAAACTAAAAAATCATTTAAATATTTTATATATAAAAATCATACCTTTTTATTATAAAGGTTATGAAGGTAATTTCTCATATTCCATCATCTTTCTTTTTATCTTTCCCATAAAGTTATCCTTCTAACCAAACAAAAAGTTTTCATTCTCATCCTTCTCCCCCAAGTTTTCATTTCTATCCCCCTCCATAATGTTTTCATTCCCATTCTCATCTCCATTTTGCCATCCCAACAGACCCTTAGAATTGGTAGAAGTAGAAAATTTTCATCATTTAGGCTCTATGATCTAATATGATAGTAAAATTGCAAAAGATATCACATATACTAGAGTTTTTAAGATAATAGTATATATATATATATATTTATTATTCAAAGTTAAGTTTTTTATAATGATTATTATATTGGTTATAATGTTGGGTGTTTAATAAACAACATACTTAGGGGTTGTTTGGATTCTGGATTGAGAAGGGAATGGAATGGGGATGATGCCTCAATAGTAGTATACTCATGTTTGGATATACAACTATAGTGTGTTTGGATGGAGGTAATAAACACTGTGGGAATGTGAATCATTGTCAACAATAAGTTATACCCATATTTGGATGCACAACTGTTAGAATGAGAATGGAGTATGTAATAAATAACTAGTGGTACTGTAGAGAAATATTTATTCCGCCCAAAATTAGGGGAAATGACACTGTTTGGATAGGAATGAATAGTATTAACCTTTGAAATAACACTTTTACCCTTTTGAATATTTAATTAAATAAAATTTTTATAATTAAATAATAAACTATAATAATTAAATTAAATAACAATAACAACAAAATTATTATTATATATATATAAGATGACATTTTTGCCCATATATAAAGGAGATTTAAATAAATTAAAATTACACTTTTGTGTCGGTGTATATTTAGTTAAATAAAAATTATGGATTAAAATTATTAATTATAATAATTAAAGTGTAATAACACTTCCTCTAATTGAGATTTAATTATATAAAAATCATTTATTGAAATAGTTAATTAAAATAATTGAAACTAACAATAATTAAAATGAGATATTTAATTTGGCTATTTAATTATAATAATTATTTTATATAATAATATTCATAATATTTTCTAAATAAAAATTTATTTATCATTTATTATATGTAATTGGATTTATATGTATTAAGGGTACAAAAGTAATTTTGTCACGCTCTCCTTTGACTTTTTTCCCCATTGCCAATGAAATATTCTTACAACCAAACACAATTTTCTTTCACATTTATATTCGTATAATCTCATTCCCATTCCCTATCATATTCTCATTTTGTGAACCAATCACACCCTTAATTGAATGGGAATAGGTTTAGAGGCATGAAGGGGGAATTCCCATGCCGCCCCAATTTTGAGGAAAATGGGAAATGGGAGAGAATGATGAGTAAATTATTTATTTACCCTTTAATTATAAAACTTATTAATTTAAATAATTAACTATAATGATTAAATTAAATAATAATTAATATGAATTAAATAATTTAATTGAAGTGAATAATAATTAATATGAATGATTTTAAATTAAATATTTAATTATAATAATTATTTTAAATAATAATATTCAAAATATTTTATAAAATAAAAATTATTTATAATTAAATATGACTCATTATTTTATACTTCCATCTCAATTATTTTTATTAAGGTTATAAAAATAATTTTATCACATTCCATCCTCCTTTTCATTCACATCCCTATCCCTTCTCTCCTACTCCCAATTCCAATTCCTATCCCAATCCCAATCCAATTTCCATATCATTCCATTCTTTGAACCAATGCCCTTTTAAAGGATGATGGTGGCTGAGATAAAAAAGATTGGTTAAAAATTGAATTTATTCCAAATAGTTTAGTAGTAGCTCCTATTAATAATGATGATTTAATACAAAATCGTTTAAGATAGCTTGGGTACATGATTCAGAACCAAGGGTGATTTTACCTGGAGTTTGTGGTCAAACAAGGCGTGTGAGACAGTCAACACAAATGACCCGATTTAGTGACTTTATCATGAACTAATTCGTGGAGGGTGGTCGTGCATGGGACTATAGCATAGATGGGATATGTTTGGGTGTTAGTGCATGGAATGAACATTTGGGTTGTTATTATTAGAGGATTGATGAAATCCTAATAATATTCGTGATAAAGATAATTGCATTAGAAAGTAGCCTATAGCTAGATGCTATGAGTTACATCTGGATGGAATTTGTTATTATATTAATGAATTAATGGTGATAGTGGGGGACAGGATGTTATTCTCCTAGCTTTTGCTTCATCTCTCTTCTTCTATCTTCTCTTATTTCTTTTACACTAGCTTCTCTCTTCCAGCCTGATCTTTGTGTTTCCGGACAGTGGTCATTGACTGATTCCCGTAGCTTCTATCATGACTCGCATCATTTAGTGCTTTCATTGAGTGGTTTTCGTTGATGATGGAAAGTATCACGACGCACGCTAGAGCAGTCGAAGAGCAGTTGACAATCATGGGTAAGCAGTTGGTACACCACAACTCAATTATTGCATGCCAAGCTCAATTAATTTAGTACAGTCCAGGAACATTTAACGTTGGTAAAACTGATGGATATAATGTGTATAAACATTGTAAAAATCCTGGATCTTCTTGTTTGGAGATTGCTTAGGAACAAAGAAAGTGGCGGAAGCTTACCTGCACTTGAATCCATTGATTACGACAAAGATGATTGGGTCTTCTTGTTCTTCTACTGATCACATGCAGAGAGGGAGATTGGAGCCTTAATTCAAAAAACTCTAATTCTGAATCTCGTCCATTAACCTCATCTATACATGCAACATAGGGGGAGTCAACGGCAGTATAATGCAACTAAACCCACAATGCTCACACATACTGACTTAACTAACGACATAGATAAAGTGTGGATGTGTAGCATGGAAATTACAAGCTAATGTGATCTACGTTTGTTTATTTCCAACTGGTCCAACTTTAAAGTCTTTATGAGATCATAGTTCAAAGCTAATAATAGAAATAAATGATAAACTTTATAAAACTAATCAAATGTGTCATGACATCAACATTAGTATCAAGCTATGAAATATCAAATAAACTCCAACTAATCAGAAGCATTCATACTAACGAAGCCCATGCTAGCAACATGTTCATGAAAAACTGTATGCGCCAATGCTTTTGTAAGCGGATCCGCAACCATGGAATTTGTCCATATAAGCTCAATACTAGCAAAGCCACTCTGAACCCTTTCTTTAGCATCTAAGAACTTAATTTCTATATGTTTAGACCTAGAAGAACTTCTACTGCAGTTTGAGAATAAAATTGCTATTATATTATCACAATACAACATCAATGGTCTCTCTATATTTTCAACAACTCACATTCCTTCAACTAAATTGCGCAGCCAAATAGCATGATTGGATGCCTCATGACATGCGATGAATTTTGCCTCCATGGTTGATAAAACAACCAAGGACTGCTAGGCACTTCTCCATGAAATAGCACCACAATCCATAGTGAAGACGTAATCAGATGTCGACTTACGACTATCCAAGCATCCAGCAAAGTCAAAGTCATAATACCCAATGATCTCAAGTCCATCCAACCTCTTATATGTGAGCGCGTAATCCTTTGTTTTAGAAGACATCTAAAGACCCTTTTAGCTGAAACATGATGTTCTCTACCTAGATTACATTGATACCTTCCAAGCATTCCTACTATAAATACCAGGTCAGTACGGGTACAGACCTGTGCATACATAAGACTTCCTACTGCATATGCATAGGAAATGTTATGCATGTGTTTGAATTCAATTCCTTCCTTAGGACACTGTTTTAAACTAAATTTATCTCCCTTCGGGACAAGGGTGTCATGAGGCTTACAGTTCTGCATGCCAAACCTTTGCACTATTTTCTCAATATAGCTCTTCTGAGATAAACTCAAGGAGCCTTGTGAATGAGTACGATGAATCTGGATCCCTTATATGAAGGATGTTTCACCAAGATCTCCCATCTCAAAACTTTCAGAGAGAAATTTCTTAGTTTCCGAAAGGATCCCTTTGTCACTGCTGGCAAGCAGTTGAATATCATCAACATATAGAATAAAAAATATGTACTTACTCCCACTGAACTTGTGATACACACAATCCTCAATAGTGTTCACCTCAAAACTAAATAAGAGAATAATATGATGGAACTTTTGGTACCATTGACGAGAAGCCTATTTAAGCTCATAGATAGATTTCTTAAGTTTGCAAACCATTTGGTTGGTCTCCCCAGTGACTAACCCCTCCAGCTGCATCATATAAATGGTCTCCTTAATGTCTCCATTAAGAAAGGTCGGCTTTATATCCATCTGATGTAACTCAAGATCCAAATATGCCACAAGTGTTATAATGGTCCTAAAAGAGTCTTTTGTAGAAACAAAAGACTAACCCCAGCGACTAACCGCTTCAGCTGCATCATATAAATGGTCTCCTCAATGTCTCCATTAAGAAAGGTCTGATTTACATCCATCTGATGTAGCTCAAGATCCAAATATGCCACAAGTGTTATAATGGTCCTAAAAATGTTTTTGTAGAAACAGGAGAAAAAGTCTCTTTGTAATTGATGCCCTCCCTCTGAGTAAATCCTATCGCAACTAGATACATTTTATACCTTTCAACATTACCTTGTGAATTCCTTTTGGTCTTAAAGACCCATTTGCATCCAATAGGTTTCACATCTTCCGGCAATTTAATAAGGTTCTAAATATCATTATCCTTCATGGATTGGATTTGCTCACCCATAGCTTCGATTCATTTATGAGTGTTTGAGCCATTAATTGCCTCACTAAAGGTAATTGGATCACTTTCCATTGAGTCCTCATATCCTTTATGCTTATAGAGAAATACCAAATAGTCATCCAAAATTGTACTTCTCCTTACTCTCGTGGACCTCTTTAAAGGCACCGGTTCTTCTTGAATTTGAGGATGAATGTCTTTTTCCTTACCCATAACAGGTTGAGGAATTTTCTCTTGATCGGTAGGAAGAACATCATCTCTATCATCTTTAGGTATTGAGTAAAAGGGCCTGAACATTGTTTGCTTGATCCATCTTACCTACCATAGTATTCACCACCACGATCAGATCTAACGCCCTTTATAGTCTTGCCCAATTGATTTTCCATTTTCTTCCTTGAATGATTTAAAAAAGTCCAAAGCCTCTGATTTCTCATGTAACAATTAGAGGTAACCATAGCGAGAGTAGTCATCAATGAATGTAATGAAATACCGTTGACCATTCCAAGACGTTGTAGGGAAAGGTCCACATATATCGGTATGTACAAGTTCTAAGATATCTTACTTCTCTCGGCCCCTACTTTCCTCTTGTTTGTAGACTTTCCTTTAATGCACTCAATGCAAACATTATTGTCGATTTTATCAATTACATCAAGATTTCCATCTCTTACAAGCCTATCAATTCTCTTTTCAGAGATGTGACCCAAACTCTTGTGCCATAATGAGTAGGAATTTTCATTTCATAATCTACGATTTATTCATTTAGTTTCAGATTATGGGATTCATTGTTTGTATTAACCATATCAAGAAAATAAAGATTATTACTTTCACTTAATGTACTGGTTCCAACCAACATTGAATTAAAATGAATAACACATCTTTTATTACCAAATGAACAAAAATAACCTTCATTGTCTAAAACTGAAATAGAAATTAAATTATGTCTGAAGGACAGTTCAATGAATGTGTTATTCAACTCCAAATAAAAACCAATATGAAATAACAATCTAAAAGTTCCTATGTTTATGACTTCTCCCCTTCCAGTCCCCATATAAATGAATCTTTCACCATCACTGGGCATTCAACAGTTTAGGTAACCCTACATTGATACACTTATGTGAGTTGTAGCAGCTGAATCCAACCACCAAGTATATCTAGAAACTGAAACCAAATTAACTTCAGTAAAAACTTGAGCAAAAAAAAACATACCTTTCTTTACGTGCCAAGCGCGATACTTAGGGTAGTCTTTCTTTACATAAGAAGCCTTCTTGTAGAAAAAGCATTTCAATTCTTTATGCTTTTTTTTTCAAGGTCTTTGGTCTTCTTATATAGATTTGGTGCCACAACTTTATCGTATTTTCTCTTCTTTTGAGGGCCTGAGTTAGAAGATGCCAAATGCGCACTCTCAACTTTATATTGTTTCATTCTATCTTCCTCCTGTACCAAATGTGAGATGAGCTCATTCAATGTCCACTTATCCTTCTGACAGTTATAGCTCACTTCAAACTGACTAAATCGAGGAGGGAGAGAAATCAAATACAGATATACCAGAACATCTTCTAGCAACTTAATTTTTAAGCCCTTGAATTTCCCTACTAAATGAAACATATCGAGAACGTACTCACGTATGTTCCTATCACCCTTAAACCATATAGAGACAAGTTTTCTTAGGATAGCACTCGTCTCCGCCTTATCACTTCTTACGAAGCGTTCCTCGAGGGTGTCGAGAAAGTCCCCAACATCATTTTCCTCAGACATAGTGTCCAGAAAAGTCTCCAAGATCGTATTCTTTATAATCATCAAACCTATGCAATTAGACTGTTCCCACCTCTCAAAAGCTCTCCTATCCTTAAGAGATCTTTGATCCATAGAAGGTGCAGGACATGGTTCTCTTAATGCAAAATCCATATCCATATAACCCAAAACAAGTGTCATCTTGTTTTTCCAAGTCTTAAAGTTTGTGCCGTTAAGCATAGCAACCCTACTGAGTGTAGCAAACACATTGGCAACACATTGCCAACACTCATAATATCAAATGTACATAGAGCAATTAACGAAATTAACTCACAATTAAATAACAAAAATCTAATAATCAAGCATATAAATAACAACCACCCATCTGCAAGTCAATTATTGTGATATTAAAAATAGTCTTTGACCAGAGATTCAATTCACTAGTAATTAACTTGTTGCAGTAATCAAGTTTTTATAGTAAAATTCAGTCAACTATAAAGTCTTCTTTTGAGCCGACTAAATACTCACAATAGACACTTAATAACTATAAACAACTTATTACCACATACGTAAAAAAATCTCTGCCAGATAACAGTCTTCCTTTGGGCTGACGTGTTGTCTGTATAAGAATAAGCAGACACTAACACCATGGTTATTCACAAACAAAAGGTTTTCACAACAGAGGTCGCTTTGGAGACAATGCTGCTTCTACCAGTTGCAATAAGGCTTTGTTTGGATTAGCTTAATAAAAAAGTGTTTTTTTTAATTTGGTAGAAGGACTTTAAAAAAAAAGTGCTTCTGAGAGTAAGTTAAGTGTTTTTCTGTATTTTATGTTTGGATATGTTAATGCAGAAGTACTTTTATATGTGTAAAGTTGTGTAGATGTGCATTCTTAAAAGGACTTTTTTCAATATCAAATTACTAAAATGGGACTTCATTGAGTTATTATAATAACAACACTAATTTTGATACTAATATACTAACATACTAATATTAATACAAATATAATAATAATACTAATATATGAATATAAATACTAATACACTAATAATATACAAATGCTAATATGAATACTAATATACTAATAACAATAACAATAATACTAATACTACTATACTAATACATTAATAATAATAATAATAATAATAATAATAATAATAATAATAATAATAGTAATATGAATACAAATACTAATATACTAACAATAATATAAGAATACCAATACTAATAGATTAACATACTATTACTAATACTAATACAAATATACTAATACTAATAATAATAATAATAATAATAATAATAATGTGCTAGTAATAATACTATTACTAATGCAAATATACTAATATACTAGTACTAATACTAATATACTAATGTACTAATTCTAATACTAATTCTAATGTATTATGATTATAATCATAATTACAATTATTATTATTGGAAAAACAAAAAATATAAAAACATAGTCATTTTTTTATTTGATAAGGGAAATCTAGTAATTTAACAACTCCAAAACAGCTTCTAAGAAGTGCTTTTTCCAAACACACCACATGGCTAACTTTTGAAAAAAAAAACTGTTTTTCAGCTTTTTTATCAGCTTTTGCTTCTACAAACAAGCTAATACAATTTTTTTTTTTTTAGTCCAGAAGTTCTTAAGTTATAAAAAAACACTTTTGGGCTTTCCAAAAGCCAATCCAAACAACCCCTAAATACCCAAAAAAAAAAAACTATAAAAGCATCTCTAAGTTGTTATTTTAATAATGATTATAAAAAAACTTTATAATTATGAATAAAAAAATTAAATTCATAATAATTAAACTAAAATCCAAATATTATCCTAATTCAAAATCAAAGTAACATAAATTATTAATTATACTCAACACCTTTGATTTTGATAATCATCAAGATTAGCGTAATAAAATAATGATAACAATAATAATAAATCTAATCATGTATTAAAACCCATGAACATGAGTGATTTATAAATCAATTCATCTGCACTTTTGTTGTGAACTAATCAATATATAAAATATTAAAATAAATCTTAAAATATATATTGAAATCCGTGAATCAATCCATCCACACAGAAACAACATAATCTTAATGTCAGATTAAATAAATTTAATCAGACTGAATATTTCACTCCGGTCATGCACGATTTCCAATCTATGTTATAATTCAAAAACCACAGCATGGCAGGATTTTCAATCTATTAGATTTCGATGAATTATGAAGGAACAGGTAAACCAGCACTTTGATTTCTCTTGAATTAGTGTATATACATCAATTAAACATCATGTACATACCAATATATGTATATATAACCATCATCATATTAGCATAAAAAATCTCAACCGAAGCATGCATAATAAAATCAATAAATTCAAGATTTAATCAAAATAAATCCCAAATAATTTTAAAATAAGATAGCTCTGGTACCAATTGATAGATCTAATGGGTATAAACATTGTAAAAACCATGGATCTTCTTGTTTGGAGATTACTTAGGAACAAAGAAAGTGGTGGAAGCACACCTGCACTTGGATCCATTGAATACGATGAAGATGATTGGGTCTTGTGGTTCTTCTCATTGATCACAACCAGAGAAGAGAAATGGGAACCCTAATTCAGAAAAGTCTAATTTTAAATCTCATATCATTACATACTTAGTTAGGGACCACACCCTATTTATAAGAAATCTTTATGGGGCTAATTACAAGTCTGGGCATCATAGACTTGATGATTTTGCCCCCAAACATTCTACACAACATATGATTAATATGTAAATTCATACATTTAAAATTAGATAATTAGGACCCTAATCAAACTTGAATTAGATCACAACAATTGGGTCCATTCAAAACTTAAATATAATAAGATATACATAATTATAAACATTATACATAATTATAAACATTAATTGTGTACGTCTACACAACTTATTTACATAAGTTCTTATATCCCTACATAATGTGTGGTCCACAAGCCAACAGCAACAATATTCCAACACACTAGGGATGATTCAGAAGTCTTGGCCTCACAGCAAGCTGTAATGGCGGATATGATGGTTAAGCTCACAAGATTAGAGAAAGTGCCATCCACACAACCCTTGCTTTCACTCTCACAATCATAGATAACATCTCTACGAGCCCTGTTACTTATCGAACTATCGCACTCTCCGTCCTCACTTTTGTTTATTTCATCTCATCTGTCGAAACTCAAGGTACCCCTGTTTACAGGAGAGAAGGTTCCAGCTAGGTTTTCCAAATAGAACACTTCTTCAACTAGCATCAAATCACCAGAGATCAACGACTACTAGTAGCAGCTTTCTATATCGACGGCCCAGCACTCCCATGGTTTCATTAGATGCATTCCATTGAGCAGTTGTCAACCTAGGAGAAGTTTGCCCGGCAAGCCGAGTTGAGGTTTGGACCATCGTCCTTTATGAGCCATGAGGCTCAACTCTACAAGCTGAAACAATATTCAACTGTTGATGCCTACCTTACAGAGTTTGAATGTCTTTCTACCAGGGTATCATGCTTGAGTCAAGTTAACCTCCTGAACTGTTTCTTGTCCAAGTTACGAGAAGACATCTAACAAGAGTTGTATCTCTTAAAGTCAATCAACCTCCATGAAGCCATGGGGATGAAGAAATTGGTGGAGGATAAGTGTAACACTACACGATGGAGAGTTACACTACCCCCTACGCGTCGTAAATCTCTTCCTCAACATCCACAGAATGAGATAACTAATTGACCCCCAGCCTTGATAATTAAGTATCTGAAACTGGCCGATATGGTTGCCCATAGGGAAAAGAGAAACTCTACTTCAATTGCGACGCAAAGTTTACCCCCGGTCACCGTTCTAGGCTGCTTCAGTTCCTATACCTGTTGGCTAAGACAGAGGAGGAGGAACATAATGAGAATGATGACCCTGCAGAGGGGGTCCTAAATATTGAACAAGCTTCGATGGTGGATGAGGGGTTAGAAGTGGCACCCCGCATCTCCTACCATGCTCTAACAAGGAAATTAGTACCATCCAATCTCAAGATTGTTAGCATGATTAATGGGCATGAGGTAGTAGTCTTGATTAACCGAGGATCTACTAATAACTTCATTTAATCTCGGCTAGCTTCCCATCTCAGACTCACTATACAACCATCTCAATACCTCCAGGTCACAATGGAAAATAGGGAGTTGCTTAACTGTGTTAGAGTCTGCAAACAGGTGCCACTGAAGATTGACCAGTAAACCTTTCTTATTGACTTTTTCCTCTTATCCATCTATGGGATGGATGTCATCCTTGGGGTCTAGTGGATGATTGGGTTGGGGCCAATCACATTTGACTACCATCAACTTTGGATGGAATTAAATTGGGGAGGTGAACCCGTTTGGTTTCATGGCAAAGCACAACCCACCCTACACTATATGGTCGCGTCCAATCTTAGAAAAATGAGCATCCAGAGTGAAGCTCAGTTTTTCCATCTTACTGTAGAGCAGCACGTGACTAACCCAACTTTAGTCATTCGAGAAGATGCCCTTAGTCCTTTCGTCAACCTTCTTCAATAGTTGCTTGACCAATTTGAAGATATTTTTGCCCCAGCTGTTGAACTTCCACACCTCTCTTCCCCCGAATACTCGACCACCATATTTCCCTCATACCAAGAGCATCGTCGGTGAATGTCCGACCCTATTGCTACCCTCACTTTAAAAAAACTGTGATAGAGAAGTTAGTTCGTGAGATGATCACCGAGGCGATCATTACACCGAGCACTTGCCCTTTCACTTCACCAATTCTCTTGGTCAATAAGAAGGATGGCTCGTTGCACTTCTACGTTGATTACAAGGTGCTCAACACCATCATCATCAAACACTACTTCCATGTCCCCATTGTCGACGAGTTGCTCGATAAGCTCACGAAAGCTAGGTATTTTCCAAACTGGATCTCCATTCAGGGTACCATCAAGTTCGCCTTTATCCATCAGACTAGGAGAAGACAGCGTTCTGAACTCATAAGGAACATTACAAGTTCTTCATAATGCCCTTAGGGCTCTCCAAGCCCTATCCACTTTCCAAGCTTTATGAACTCGGTGTTTTGGCCACTATTGCGCAAGAGTGTCCTAATCTTCTTCAACAATATACTTATTGATCTTTAGCCCCTCATGGGACTAACATCTACAAGACCTCCAGGAAGTATTTACTCTCCTTCGCTCTCACAATCTTTGTGCGAAGAGATCTAAATGTGAATTTGGTCATTTTGAAATTGGATGCTTTGGTCTTCGGATTTTGGCAAAGGGAGTCACAACTGATCGAGAAAAGGTCGTCTTTATTTAAAAATCGCATCTCTCAACATCTATTAGAGGCCTTTGCAGTTTCCTTGGCCTTTCCGGTTACTATCGGCGCTTTGTCCGCAACTACTCCCAAATAATTGCACCCCTCACGTCGTTGTTGCGGAAGAACGCATTTCTTTAGAGTGTTGAAGCTACGGCCACATTTTAGAAGTTGAAGGACGCCTTGATGCAAACCCCTATACTTGCATTGCCAGACTTCACTCAGCCTTTTGCTGTGCACACCGATGTGTCAGGAACCGGTATTGGCGCTATTTTGATCCAACATGATCATCTATTTGCGTACTTTAGCAAACAACTATCAACGCGCATGCAACACTCCTATGCTTATGCTTGAGAAATGATAGCTATCACTGAACCCATACGCAAATAGTGGTAATATCTCCTTGGTCAGCACTTCACCATTCACATCGATCACCAAAGCCTCCGGTCCCTTCACAACCATAATATTCAAACACCGGAGAAACACCAATGGTTATCTAAATTGCTCAGGTATGAATTTGATATTATATATAAGCTAGGTACTCATAACATTCTTGTAGATGCTCTCTCTAGAATAGTTACTCCATCTCTCAAGGCTTTGATTGCCAGTTCCCAGCCATTGACTATACTTTGGAAGGCCCTTCAACATTTCTATAAGAACCATTAACCCACTGAAGTGTTACTTCAAGTTGTGCTTGATCAACCGGCAGCACATCGGGGCTACACTATTCATGATGACTTTCTTCTTTTCACGGGTCAAGTACTCATTCTCACGGAGTCTGGAATACAACCATTATTGTTAAATGAATATCATCAATCACTTGTGGGGGACGTACGAGAATTCAGCACATATTCGCAAGGCTTTCCTCTATTTTTTTTTATTAGCGGAAGATGCGTCAATTGATCTGCGACTTCATCGCATGCTGCGTTTCATGTCAAACATCCAAACCATTTAATCGGGCACCTCAGGGCTTCTGCAGTCGCTTCTTATGCTGGGCAAAATATGGGACTACATCGCGCTTAACTTTGTCACCCATCTTCAGGTGTCTTCTGGCAAGAGTATCATCCTCATTGTTGTTGATCAGCTCTGAAAAAATGGTCATTTTTTAGTACTCGGTCCAAAATTTACAACTCCTCAAGTAGTTGTTGCCTTAGTTTGAGATATAGTGTGCTTACATAGTATCCCATTGAACATTCAATCGAACCGAGACCTCGTATATATGAGTGTCTTCTGGCGCGAGTTATTTAAGCTGCAAGGAATATTACTCTCTATGAGTTATTCATACCATCCATAATCGGATGGCTAAACGGAAGTCTTGAATAGTTGTTTAGAAGGATATCTTCGTTGTTTCGTATTCGAGCAACCTTCCTCAATGGTTGCAGGACTTACCATGGGGTGAGTAGCACTATAACACTTCATGGCACTCGGCAATCCGGATGTTGCCTTTTTATGAAGCTATGTATGGGCGCTTTCCACCATTGTTGTTAGATTATGTTACTAGTTCCTCAACCATTGCTTCAATAGATGATTTACTCTTGACCCGCAATAATCTCATACACGATCTCCTAACTAATCTGTTACGCGCCCAAACTTGGATGTGTAACCAAGCGAATACAGCGCATTCGGGCATCTCATTTTTCGTGGGAGATTGGGTTTTTGTGAAGCTCCAACCCTACCGGAAGACATCAGTGTCTATGCATCAACACAATCATAAACTCTCATGGTGTTTCTTTAAACCCTTCCAAATTTCAGAAAAGATTGGTGTGGTAGCATATCGGTTGTCCCTTCTCGTGGCAGCCGGACTCCATGACGTTTTTCATTTATTAAAACTTAAGTGGTGCTACAGTGATCCGGTATTATAATTATCTCCTTTACCCTCCACCTTTATGAATGATCAACCAATTGTCCACCCTATAGCAGTGCTCGACCGCCACTCTCAGACGCCACCTAGGAGCTAACGGGCTCCATACATGCTGAGTTTCTGGACTTTCACCTAAAGGACAAGGTGGTCACTAAGTAGGGGGCAAATGATGCAGCACCAAGGGTGATTTCAGATGTAGTTTGTGGTCAAACAATGCTTATGAGATGGTCAACACAAATGACACGGTTTAGTAACGTTATCATGAACTAATTCATTGAGGGTGGTCGTACATGGGACTATAGCATGGATGGAATGTGTTTGAGTGTTAGTGCATGGAATGAATATTTGGGTTGTTATTATTAGAGGATTGATGAAATATTGATAATATTAGTGGTAGAGATAATTGCAATATAGGTAACCTATAGCCAAATGACATATGTCACCTTTGGATGGAGTCTGTTATTATATTAATGAATCAATGGTGATAGCGGGGGATAGAATGTTATTCTCCCAGCTTTTGCTTCATCTCTCTCCCTCTCCTCCTTTGTTCTCTCTCGATCTCTTCTCCTCTTTTTTTTACCCTAGCTTCTCTCTTTCAGACCGATTTTTGTGTTTCCAGACAGTGGTCATTGACTGATTCCTATAGCTTCCATCACTGTGTGTAGCAGTACATATTTGAGATGATCAGTAAATGCTCTGATGGATTCACTTGAAGTAGAGGTTTATAAAAAAAAAAAAAAAATAGTAGATCTAAAACGAAATAAATTTTATATAATGATATGTTTATTTTTTATTTATCTAGTCTTCTGACTTTTATTAGTATAATAATATAAGAAAATGGTTCACCCTAAAGTTGGAACCAGTGGCTTTTGTTATTGTTGAAATTAAAATAGTTTAGTATTTATATATATTTTTCTAAATCACTGGGTTGCTCCCCTAATGAGTATAAAAAATTTCAACATACTATTATTTTTTTATTTTTTATTTTTTGTTACATAGTGTATAATTTGTAAATGATATTTTCTCAACATATGACCATTTTTAAAACTTGTGTATTTGACAAATAATTAAATAAACCACAGATTTATTTAAAAAAATAAACATATTCAATTATTCTTAAGAAAGCCTTAAATATCCCAATCAAATAAAATGAAAATAAGATTAAAAAAGATATAAATATTAACAAAATAACTAAGGAAATTAAAATCACTGGGAGATGAAAATTTTAAACGACTTTAAACCAAGTCACAATACAACACCAAAAACGATTAATTTAAGACTTAAACCACAGGCTAATGTATTATTCATGGGACATGCATGAGCAACTCCCTTTATTTCATCATGTTTAGAATAAAATTATTTAATTATTCAAGCATAGTCAAAAGTAAATATAGATAAATAAAGCAACAATGTGTTTGTTTGAAAATAAATTCTAAAACATTAAATAAAATAATCCCAATTTGAAAACATTGACCAAATTCACTTTGTCCCAGCCTGGGGTGGCTGGGTTCCTTGCTGACCAAGAAAACTTCCAAAATCACATCATGACAAAACCAAATTGGCAAATTGTACTTGCTCACCATGAAATTTTTATAATTAAAATCTCATAATAATAATAATAATAATAATAATAATAACCAAAAGCTTCTAATTTAGCGGTAATCACCTCACTGTAAAAAAATATCTTATAAAATTATTCATTGCTCAGATATAAAATATATAAAATATATTATACTAAAAAAAATTTCTGAATATGAGAGCGAATTTATAGTTCAATCCCCATGTTTAAGTGAATACATATTAACTGAACGATTAATTTTAAAATCATGCTCTTGGCAAATAATTTGTTCATTCAACTAAAATTATCATTATTATATAAAAAATTTAAATCGTCATGTTCCAATCTTTTCTTCTCCACACTTCAGCCAGTCCCACCACTCACTAAATATCCGCTTTATTAATATATATATATATATATGATTATTTTAAAAGAAAAAAAAAATAAATTTATTAATCCAATAAATAGCACCACAAGAGGCCGAGGTCTCGCCTCTGATACCAAAAAGTCAAGAATAATGGAGCTGGTGATCCCTGAGGTGGAGCTCGCTGGTGGCGGGCGAAAGATGCCGGTGGTGGGTCTGGGAACGGCCAGTTCCCCTCCGCCGACGCCGGAGGAATTCCAAGAAGCGATGCTGAACGCCATGAGGCTAGGCTACCGGCACTTCGATACGGCTTCTCTTTACGGGACCGAGGCACCGCTTGGCGAGGCCATCGGCGAGGCTCTCCGGCGAGGGATCATCAAGAGCCGGCAAGAGCTCTTCATAACATCCAAGCTTTGGTGCCCCGATTGCTACGCCGACCGGGTCTTGCCTGCTATCCAACAATCCCTCCGGTCTGATTTTTTTCTTTTTATTTTTTATTTTTTATTTTTTATCTTTTTAGATTTTTATCCTATTTTTGTTTATAATTTTAGAAATCATGAGATTAGAGTTGCGAGATAGAAAGGGGGATTTTGTTTTTTGTTTTTTAAGAGCAGTTTGGGTGTGTTTATGAAAATACATATTTAATTTATATATATATTTGGAATTTATTCGGTGAGCTAATACATCAGGCAATAACAATTTATCATATCATGGATCATAATTTACGCTAATAAATTTTTCTGCAATTTCACTTAAAAAATAAAAATATATATAAAATTTAATAAACAATAAATAAAGAGTATTGTATTTTTATCTGTAATATTTGCAAGTACTATATAGTACCAAAACCAAAACCACGAGGGTTTGGATATTTAGGGCGATCATTCACCCTTTTAGTGAGATACAGTTCTTTATTTTATATTTTTGATATGATAAAAAATAATTTTTTTTTAAATAAAGTGGATAAACCACAAATTTATTAAAAAAAGCAAACTGGAAGCAACAAAGTATAAATGAAAATACAACAAACACTGGAACAAAGCAGAAGTCTACTATCCTCACCAAGGATGATAAAAAATAGTTGTCTACCGAAATATTTATTTTAATTTTATTAATTCGAAGAAGATTAAGTACATAATATATATAGGATATTCATACTCTGAATCATTGAATTGATACTCTGTTATTATATATAAGTTTAAAAAAAAATATTCTGATTATAGACGAAAGAATGGATATATTGCAGGAAGCTTCAGTTGGAATACCTGGATCTTTATTTGGTGCATTGGCCTTTGTGTTTGACTCCTGGAGAGATGAAGCAGCCAATTCAAATGGATGGATTACCACCCTTTGATTATAAAGCAGTATGGTCAGCAATGGAAGAGTGTCACAAACTAGGCCTTGCAAAATTCATAGGGGTCAGCAACTTCACTTGCAAAAAACTTGATCAAATTCTCAACATTGCTAAGATCCCTCCTTCTGTTAATCAGGTTAGATTTTTTCATATATATATATATATATATTGACATTTGTTTAATTATTAGTATTTATATATATATGAATGGATAGGTTGAGATGCACCCTGTTTGGCAACAAAAGAAGTTGATGGAGTTTTGCAAGGAGAAAGGGATAGTGATTACTGCTTACTCTCCTTTGGGAGCGTATGGGACTTACTGGGGAAGTAATGATGTTCTTGATTCCCCTGTTTTGAAACAAATAGCAAATGCTAGAGGAAAAACACCAGCCCAGGTATTCTATCTTTTCATGAAAATTTTAAGATTTATTTTAAGGTAATTAAAAATGAGTGTCATATCATATATTGTGAGTTTTGATTTATATTTGTAGATATCTTTGAAGTGGTTGTACCAACAAGGTGCTACAATTGTTATGAAGAGCTTCAAAGTGGAAAGAATGAAGTCTAATGTTGATATATTTGATTGGGAATTAAGTGGAGAAGAGCTGCAAAAGATTAGAGAAATTCCACAAAATAGAGGCATAAAAGGTGAAGATTTCATCTCACTTAATGGACCTTTCAAATCGTTGGAAGAGTTGTGGGATGGTGAAATTTAGCTACTTATTTGTATTAGAAAGCAGGACATGATCTTCAAGGTCTTTTTTCTCATGTTATGTATTTCGCCTTTAATTTTGAATAAAAACAAATGAATAAGTTTTCTGTTTATATTAATATATTTAAAAATTATATTGGTTTTGAAACATAAAACTATAATTATGATACTCATCCGATGAATAATTTTTTTTTTAAAAAGTAATTTTTATTATTTTTTTATAAAAGTGGATAAATCACAACATTATTGAAGAGAGAAAAGTATAAACTAGTACATAATGAGCAAATAAGGAAAGCACCGAACAGAAGCTCTCACCAGAGGTGAGGCACAAACTACTAAGAGAAGCAAACAAGTAAGAAGACACCCAAAAGATAAAAACAGCTTTGTAGACGAAAGCCACCAGTAGGGGGCACAAGTCTACAAAAACTGAGAGCAGCAGGTCTCCATTCCAGAGCTTAATTAGGATTTGGGTCACCTGAGTTGTTTGTAATCCTAGCGCTGATGAAGCTGAGTAAGCGCTTGATCATCTGAGAGGCCTCTGAAATATGTAGGATGTAATTTTTACTTAGATAAAACATATTGCCCCAAACTAATAGATACAAGCCACATGATAATTACAAATGGTTTATTTTTTTGATAAATCACTGAAGTTTGGTAAAATTTCAGTTTAATCACTAAGGTTTATTTTGTATCTAATTGATCACTCAACTTTTTAATTATTTCACCGGCAGATCACCCAAGAGATTAAGGGCGTGATTAGCTGACGTGGCGGTCCAGAAATCCCACTCAGCTTCACCAGGATATATCAGACGTGCTAGGTGGCATCACACGTCAGCGTTAGTTGCCACCTCATATAAAGTCGCCAAGTCAACGTCTTCCTTTTCATTACAATCATAAAAGGGACGTTGTCTCACCTGTATTTTCATAGCCCGAGCAGCACAACGAGCAACCATTGGCTGTCTGGATAGCGAGAGAAGATCTGATCTGAGTGGTAGACGAAGAGGAGTTTGGTCGATCTCCATGTTGGTCAACTGGGAGGTTCGAGGAGACGGGGAAGAAGCTCCGGAATATTGTAAGTGGGTTTAATGTCTGTGAAACCCTAACCTTCCAATGCTTCCTAAGGTGTCGTTTTAGGGTTTTGATTTTTGGTTTTAAGTTTGATCATGGTTTGAAGTGCATTCCTGCGTTATGCCATCCTTATCCCCTTTCTCACATGCACAATGAGTGTCATCTCAATTTGTTTGATTTGATAATCTTTAGCTCTAAAGACAATTTGTTCCATCGATTTTGGTAAGGATTCTCCCAATTCGATTTGGGTTTAGATTTTAGGTTGTTCCCTTAGATTTTAGGTTGTTCCCTAGATTTTGGTTAGGATTCTCCCAATTTGATTTGGGTTTAGATTTTAGGTTGTTCCCTTAGATTTTAGGTTGTTCCCTCGATTTTGGTTAGGATTCTCCCAATTTGATTTGGGTTTAGATTTTAGGGTTTAGATTTTAGGTTGTTCCCTCGATTTTGGTTAGGATTCTCCCAGTTTGATTTGGGTTTAGATTTTAGGTTATAGATTATAAGCTATTGTATAATTTTATAGGCTATCACTGCCTTAATTAATAAGCTATTGTATAATTTAAGTAGCTATTCTTGACAAAATGATTCTAGCAAGTAAATGTAATTAATAAGCTATCATTGCCTTAATTATCATTTGGCACCATATGTGCCCCTCAATTTGTTACTAATGTTGTCTGTGAAGCAATTGTATAATTTTATCATGTACTTAATTTAAGCTTATTGTTGATAATCAATGTCTTTAATCATTGTTGTAAAAATATTTTAGTCTTGCATTAGTGATTATATATTTTGTTGGCTAAGCCTTTGTTAAATCAATATCAAGTTCAATCATTACTAGCACTGTGGAAGTCATTTGATTATTATTTTATTTTATTTTTGTATGTTGTTTAAGCTCATTTATTACTCATGCTTAATATGACTTAGTGATAAAATTACAATACCATCTACGATTGAGAATTGGTCAGTTTTAAAGCCTAAGAATAGACAACATAAAACATATATAATAAACAAATAATGCTCAACAAATTTACAAAGATGGATTCACATTTATAATCAAACTAGATGAAATTCCGATGACATAGGGCTAAGGTTCCTTGTGGAAGCTATAAGAGAAAAGAGAAGGATGAATATGGTCAATGTTTCAGCAGCATAGTTTGTAATAGGTGTTTTTGTTGTGCCATTGATTATTGCAAGCTTTGCAGGTTAACATTCCTTTTTGGTTAAAATGTGTCAATTTTAGTAATTCAATTTATTAAAAAAACACTTAATCATTACTAATACTGACATTGATATGTGATGTTGTTCATGTAATTTGTTTTTAATTCTTGTCTAGTGTTTAGCAGGTAAATGTATAAGTAATAGTACATCAATAATATTTTGCCTTAGTTTTTTTGCCTTAGTATCATTCATTACCAGTAATTTAATTTTGAATAAGAATATTAATTCTCTTTACTACCATCAATTTTTATATCACATCCTTAATTATCATTTGTTACAATCTTTGCCTTAGTGTGTTACTAATGGTGTCTAATATTGCATTTATATAATTTAATCTTATAGGATTTAATGCCTAAGTTGGTATATTATTTTTGTAGTAGTTAATTTGTTCATTGATCATTTGTTAATTGCTCTAATAGGTAATTGCCTTAGTAATTGTATCATTCATTAGCTTAGCTTTATTCATTGGCTTTGTAATTGTATTATTCATTTGTTAATTACCCTATTAGTTAATTGCCTTAGTAATTGCCTTATTAATGTTTTAACTTTGCCTCTCTTGAATCAAATTTCAGTACCCAATGTAGAATTGTTCACAATACATATGTACTGTATGGTAAATGGTGTAAAAGCACTAGCAGGTTATGTAGACTATGTCTGTGCAAATCAGATTTCAAGGCTTGAGTTACTCAATATGGCCAAAGAATTTAAGATAAATGTCGAAGGGTGCAGTATATGGTATATGGATGCCCACAGTGTAAACAATGACATGAAAGAGATATTAACTGATCTAGATGCATTGACAATGGCCAATTCTATAGACTCAAGCAGGGAGAATTTAGTGTGCATCAAGGCTATTGGTGTTGTTCATGAAGCTGTTGTAGGTACAAGTATTGATCAGCAAAATATGTCCTCTGCAGTTGAGATAGAAGACTCCTAGGAAGATTCAGCTGACCCTGAAGAAGATGACTTGGAGGACATCCTCATTGGTACGAATAAGGAGAAAAATATGGAAGAAGAATTTGAACTCAATGACTCAGAATATAGTTTTGGAGGAGAGTCAGATGATGATGGCAGACATGATAGTACCACCACACATGACCTAGTGTTAATACAGGGAGAAGCCCCACATGTTGACAATGAGGATCAATTATTTTTTGATCATGGGGAGTCTGATGAATTACATTCCTGTTCCTCAATAGATTCAGAAGAATTGATGCCATCTAGACCAAAATACTCAGAGTGTAATGAAGACCATAACAAGGAAGACCCTCAATTTCAGATGGGCATGAAGTTTAGGGATTTTAAGCAATTCAAAGAAGTAGTGAAAAATTTTGGCATTAAACATAGATACCAGATGAACTTCAAGCCAAATGACAGCACAAGATGCAAAGCTATATGCACAAAAGAATGTCCCTCTTATTTGTGAGCTTCAATTGTTGTGAGGGGTGTTAGTATAGTACAAATCAAGTCAGGACAATTGAACCATGAATGTGCAAAGGGGCATAAGAACAGGCATGTGAATGCAGGTTGGATAGCAATGAAATACATGGAATAGTTCAGGGCAGATCCTGCTTAGAAGCTAAATGGGATAATGCAGGCTGTGAAGTTAAATCAAGAGATTAAAATAAGTAGACTAACAGCATTTAGGGCAAAATCCATTGCTTTGAGGTAATGTTAGAATTCGTAATTCTATTGTCAACAATCATGAGTAATTTATTTTTGTTCAAGTGTAACTGATGCTTTCTATACTAATGACTCTGGTTTATGCTTTCAATCAAGGAAAATAGATGGGGATGAAGAAACACAAATGCAAAGTCTGTATGACTATAGGTTGGAGTTGATGAAGACTCACCCAGGATCAACTATTAAGTTTAGATGTGATAAAGGCATTTTTGAAGCCATGTATGTGTGCTTGGCTCCACTTAGAGCTGGTTTTTTGGCTGGGTGTAGGAGGATAATTTTAGTGGATGGGTGCTTCCTAAAAGAAAGGTATGGAGGTCAACTTCTATCAGTTGTAGGTGTAGATGCAAAGAGTTGTAGTTATCCAATAGCATAGGTTGTTATCAACAAAGAAAACAGGGAGAACTAGATATGGTTCCTTCAATTATTGGGTGAAGATCTCAGTATTGAAGACAACCATAGTTGGGCATTTGTCAATGATAGGCAGAAGGTATGGCTTCTTATATATTGATGTACTGAATTAATTATTGTCATGACTCATTGAATTAATTAAGTGTTTTCAGTTTATAATTTGTCACTGATTTAATTCCTGCACTAACTTAATTCCTGCAATGAATTAATTCCTGCACTGTTTTTTTTTTTTTTATGTTTTGTCCATAATGTGGTTGATGGTTGATGGTGTGTCCATTAATTGCCAGATTGTAGGGGCTAATCAATGCCATTGATGAGCTATTTCTTAATAGTGAACATAGGTTCTGTGTGCGAGACATTCACACAAATTTTAGGAAAAAATCATTGGGAAGGGACTTAAGGACAGGATGTTTCTTTGTGCCAAAGCAACCTACCTAGCTGCCTTTGATAGGGCAATTAACATTCTCAAAGGAATGTCCATAGGGGCCTATGAGTATATGAAAAACATAGCTCCCCAACATTGGTCTAGGGCATATTTTCAAACACAGTCTAAATGTGATACTTTATTGAATAACTTGTGTGAGGGTTTCAATAGCCACATACTTAAGGCCAGGACAAAGGGAATAGTTTCTATGAATGAAATTATTAGGACCCAGTTGATGGTTAAGATACAAAAACGAAGGGATGCTATGAAGTATTGCACAACCAAACATTGTCCAAGGATCCTTAAGAAATTGGAGACGTACATAGAAATCAGCAAATTCTACACACCAACTTGGTCAGGAGGGGCTAAATATTAGGTTATAGGCCCTAATGGCCAGTTTGTTGTTGATAAGGATGAGGGGAGTTGTTCCTGTAGGGTTTGGCAGGTAACAGGGTTGCTATGCTCACATGCCGTGTCAGTTATATACTACAACAATGATAGACCTAAAACCTATATACATCACTGCTATAATGTTAGCACATACCTAGCAACATATGGGCACACCTTAAACCCAACCCATAGCAGAGATTCATGGCCCAAGAGTGGTCAAGTCATGGTACTACCTCTACCGGTCAATAGGAGGACGGGTAGAAGGACATTGCTGAGAAGGAAGGAATTTGGTGAGGAAGTCAGAGGCTTCACAAAAGGGAAGGTGAGCAAAAAAGGAGCTAGGGTTAGATGTGGCTTGTGTGGTGCCACAGGTCACAACAGGAGATTTCATGCGAAGCATGCAAGCTTACCTAGTAAGTTCATCCAATTATTTTGTTTTTGTTAAATTAGTGTACATTGTTTCAATGGACATTTCCATTGCCAGACTAGCATGCCATCTGGGAGTCAAGATGGTGTTGGCACAACCCAATCCAAACAAACACACAGGTGCAGTAAATTAGTTGATGCTCTAAATTTATGTTGATGTCCTATCCTAATTGATGTTAAGAATATATTTTTCCCCCATGTTCTATCCTAATTGATGTTCTTAGTTAAATTGTAGTTCCTTCATGTCCTAAATTAATATTTATTCCAATGTCTTGCCTTAATTGATGTTCTCAATTAAACTTTTCTTCCTTCATGTCCTGAATTAATTTGATGTCTTGAATTAATAATTTTTCCAATGTCCTAATCTAATTTTTTATTCCATGATATAATGAAAATCAGGTAGCTGCAAAAATGCAACACATACCAGGTAAAAGGATTAATTTAGAGAAAATGATTAGGCAACACATGCAGATTGACTCAGTACAGGTAATTCAGCCAGAGAATGGCACAACACATGGATCTCAAGCACCTTTGTCATAGGTGAGGCATTTTAATAACAATATTATTTGTGCATATTAATTTGTTGGGTTTTAAAACTGACCCCAAAATCTATTATAGGCAATTTCTACACCTGAAACTCTCCATGGAAGGACAATGCATGTTGGTGATATTGAGGAAAAAAGGAAAAAAAAATGGGCATCAAAGGAGGTAACACCTGGCACAAACATAGTAGGAGGGGCTTCAAAAAAAAAGAAAGTATGGCTTCCATGAGGGGAAAAGAGGTGACCATAACAGACCAACACACAATGACATTTGTTTTTTGTACAAGCATAGCAGTACTGGCTCCAAAAAATAGTGTTGTAGTCTTTTTTTTTTTTTGTAAATTTGCTTGTTTAGAAGTCAAGTTAGCAATGGCAATATATGTACTCATCTTTTGTACTTCATATGTCAGTGGCAGTTTTGTGCACTGATAATGTTGGTATTACAATTTAAATTAATGTATACGTTCAGTGTTATTTATGTTGCATATGATCATTGAAATCTGTGAATGTTGCACCTGATATGTGGATGTGAATGTCAATGGCAATGTAAAAAATATTCACAAATAAGGTTAATATGTTAAAGCATATTGCTTGGAAGATTTGTCAGTGTGATCTATGGATGTGAATGTCAATGGCAATGTAAAAAACATTCATCAGTGAAACTTCTATTGAACTCTATAAAGAATCCTTTGATGAACAAGTTAATTTGTTATGAGGATACATATTAGCATAAGTTACCAGAAGCAGAATGAACCTTCATATTTCATAAATTTCAACACTTTCATGATTTATCCTCTACAGACAAGTTGGTTGAAACACAAAAAAATTATCCAAATTAACCAAATTAAGATACATATAATTTTAGGAACTTAAATTGATTTCAAGAGCTTAACCAAATTAATATACATTTAATTTCGTCTGAAATTACCACAAACCTAAGTTACTTATAATTTAAATCAACTCGTTTCAATGAGTGAATTCACCATGAATGAATGATTTCAAGGACGGCTCAAATTCAACAATGAAAAGGCCCTCCCTGCATAACACGGAACAAAAAAGAATTTTCACCTAATTGATTTCATGGATAATCCGCTACATAAGATGATTTCAATTTTTTGCATCCAGTCCTAGGATTCTAAACAGAACAAAAAAGAAACCACTGAGATTTTTACGCCAACCCTGGGGCTTCAACCATCCTCCATCTTCATGCAATTAATTTGGTTCGAAGGTTTTCCCGAATCTGGCAAGCCATGCCAACGGTCTCCAAGAACTTTCCCAACAACTCTCTCTGGTTGAGGACAATTAAGGAAGAAGATGCTGCCAAGGCGATCTTATGTGGCGTGGCAACTAACGCTAATGTGTGAAGTTGAGTGGGATTTCCAGAACTCCATGTCAGCTAATCACACCCTTAATCCCTCGGGTGATTTGCCGGCGAAATAATTAAAAAATTGAATGATCAATTAGATACAAAATAAACCTTAGTGATCAAACTGAAATTTTACCAAACTTCAGTGATTTTTCAAAAAAAATTAAAATAATTAAAATAAATCCATATTATTGGTATATTATGTCAACATCACATTCCTACATATCCAATAGTTTGATGATAAGTATAAGATTTTTTAAAAAATTAAAAACTTGTAGTTTTCTTTGTTATTTAAAACCTTTTTTTAAACATACTTCTCAATTTTTTAAATAATTTTAATAAAAATATCATTTTAATTCATATTTTGTCATTATTAATGTATCGAGACATAGTATTTCATATAAAAGCCACCGCGGCAATAGTCTAATAGCGAAGGCACATGACTCCAATATAGTATATCTATGGTTCAACTCCATTTTAGTGCATGTTTGGGGTTTTAATAATAAAAAATGTGTGTTAAAGTAGCTCATCGACATTGTCCCATAACAAAAAAAAAGTATTTCATACAACTTTTTTTTATTTTAATATAACAACAATTATAACAAATCATCGATTCTAACCTAAGATCTAGGAAAACAAAGTTGTCTGTCTCAAACTTGGATGAAAAAAGAGATGGGTCACATGTATTAGGTCCTTGATACGCAATAGTTAACTTTTATATAATATGACGTGGCATCTACGGTTACCACATCAATCAAACTTGGCCAGAATTCCATGAGTGACCGCCAGGTGAAAAAAAATCAATACATGATGACAAAAAAGATACAAATTGAAACACAATGATCAAAATGAAAATCGGTCATAACATAGTGACATTCTCAAAAATTTACCCAGTATTTATGTGAAGATAACTAAGATGGATGGTCCTAGTGGTGAGAAGAAATCAGGAAATATTACAAGTGTAGATGAGGTTATTGAAAATTTTAGAGATAAAGAGGCTGAAGAAGAGGAAAGCAATGAGGATGTGCAGGAGGTCCAATTACAACAATCTGGTCAATTACATGAAGATACTGAAGAAGAGAAAGGCAATGAAGGTGTATATAAGGTCTAATTACAACAATCTGGTCATTTACATGAAGATACTGAAGAAGAAGTCAATGAAGGTGTGCAAGAATCAAAGTGGGTGATGCTGCATTGTGTTGCACGTTTTTGTTTTAAAATTCTATATAGACCACTATAGTGCGGATCTGGTAGCTTTAACTTAGGTTTTGAAAAAAATGTTCCCCCTTGTATTTGTTACCTATCTCAATTGATTAAAAATAGTCCAAGTTAACTTTGTAAAATTTTTTTCTTTGAGAAACAAGAAAATTAGCATTCTGATCCGAAGAAACTACTTATATGTGGCCAATTTTGTTATGGTATTAATGGATTTGACTTATAATGTGATCTCCCCCATTATGATGGTTGAGTTATGGTACTACTTTTTGGCATCTTCAGAATAACAATAACAGTGTTATAACCATGTAATATTCAGGACTTTCATTTAAATTCATTTTGAGACTTTGATTCTACAGCAACTCATTCATGGATTATTCTTATATGATAGTAATGAAGTGTGCGTAAAGCAGAGTGTCAGCCCACAAGGAAGAAAGTGAATACTAGTAATGACTCTACACCCTAAAAAATAGCCTAAAAGATTACGTGATGTTTGTGGGAACAAAAGCAAGTGAAAGCAAAAAAATATAGGAGGTAATAGGAGATAAATCAAGGAAGAAAGCTATGTTCGGGCATAGCATCCCTCTATGGTTATGAGGTACGGGAAAATGGTTGTGTAAACATACAATCCTATTTGACTTGTAAGGTTTCTAGAAATATATAAAACTCCAATTTCTCATGTGAAGTTTAATTGAATAGGTGAAGAGCTGATACAGACATCCACACAATCGTATTAACACTCTATGAAACCTTATTGTGGACTAATGACAATCTCTTAAGTAGATAATCTCCCCCCCAAAGAGAGAGATTACCCCTAATATGAATACAGAGCAAAAAAATATGATTTCTCCTAAAATCCGCTCCACATGATTGCAAAAAAGCACAGAAATCATCATCAATCCACTCGGAAGGATTGTGGGAGACAAAGTCTCCTACATACCCTAACCAGAGGTGTACCCTCTATCATCTAGAATTGCGGTAAGTTTATGCTAGGTGAGAATTTATTCTCGTCACGTAGCAATACCAAGTATGTTTGCTAGGGCTTTCGCCTCATTAGCAAACAAGCATTCAATCACACAATTAGACTCAAATAGAAATGATTACAAATAAAAAATCAATTAAGCATCAAAGATCCAACAACCAAAGTCAAAGATATAAACCCTAGAGTTTGCTTATGCCCAAACATCTACAAATTAACCCTTCATTAATTGAGGGCAAGCATTCAAGATACAAATAATGGAGGAAAGCATGGGAGCCATGAAAACCCCCTTCTCAATCGTGTTGATGAAAAATCACTGATGAAACCCTAGGTAAGCTTCCACACACGCCGCCAAGATGAGCTTGACGGCTATGATTTTCAATCCCCTCAAATGTAGAGTCGAATCTCCCTTGAAATTGCTCTCTAGGTGCTAGAGATTCACCCTTTATCTTCCTCAACCACGCCTCCAAGAATCATCCCCAAAGAATAGAAGAATAGAATAGAAGATGCCCTAAAAAATCCTCATAAATTCTATTTATAACTGACTGCTTACCAACTGCTTACGGGTGTAAGGGTTAGGCTGTAAGGAAGCTGGAGAAGATTGTCGCGAATCTTATAGGACAACTTACGGCCATAAGTCATGTCCATAAGGTCTTCTATTTGTGTTGCGGTTCAACTTACGAGCATAAACACTGGACTATAAGCTTCACTGTTCTGCTCCTTCCGACCACCCTTACAGGCGTATGCTATAATCATAAGCTCCTCTGGATGGTCCTTACTAGCGTAAGTCTTACCCATAAGGTCCTCTGACTTGGCTCTGAATCCCCCCCTTACGGGCATAACCATACCAATAAGGTCTTATAAAATAAACTTATTGTTGTACCCAGTCCAAATTTGAACCTAGGATCTTCTCTTATTTCTGTGAATACATTAGGGTAAATTGGTCATTTTGCATTAATAGATTTTTACTGGATTGCACAGTGGATTATGTGCGAAAATCCTGCCAAAAACAGGGGGCAATTCGGTCATTTGGATTTTGTTCCTATTCCTGTGTTATAGGAGCAATAGAGTAATTTAGAAAAGAAGAAAACTTTGTAGCTGCCCATTACTGTAGTTAAACCAGCCTATTCCTGTAGTTTTTGTAGCCCAACACTATTGATTCTGTCTCGATACTGTAGCAAAAGGTCACTGTAGCAGCCAGCACTGTAGTAACCCGATACTGTAGCAGGCCGAGAGTTAATATCCAAATCCTTTTCTTTTCCTTCTTCTTTCCTTCTCCTACTTTGCTTCTTCATGCCGGCCGAACCCCCAAAATATAGAAACTATTTCCGGCGACCAATTCCGGTGAACCAACATCGAAAATTTACTCCTCATATCCTCTTGAGTAAGGCAAGAGCTTTTATCCGAGTTTTTAATATGTATTTCTTCCGTATTTTCATTGTATTCATTGTTTAGAAACCTAGACTAAACCCTTAGATTTTCCATGATTTTTGGGAGTTTTTGGGCTTAAAATGAATCCCTTGATGTTGTCAATAGTTATTCATGAAAATTGTGGCGAAAATCCATCGTTTGATGTTGTAAAATGAGAGAAAATCATTTGTAAGGTTCGGGTTTTACTGTATTTCTTGTATTTCTTTGATCCAAATTGAAGCTCTTCATCCACTGAACTTATTGGTACTAGGTTTACTCCATTCTGAGGTCGTTTGGGGTCCAAAATGACAATGTTTTGCCCTAAAACCCTAAGGTTTCGTATTAGACATGTATAAATGCATTTGCATGCATTTTCTTTTGTATCTAGGTGGCGAAGCACCCTCCAAGGGGAAGGAAACCGCCAATCAGTGTGCGCGTCCCACACGAGGCAACATGTTCTGTGGGTGGGTTATGTTGAGTGCACAATTCTAATTGAGTATCGAAAATATTTGATTTGTTTTTCTGAAATGATTTCCATGGCTTTATCATGTTTTTAAATCACTAGCTATAGGAGAAAAGAAAGTGTAGATGACCACTAGAGACTATGGTTTATTTGGAATGACTTATGGTTTATTTTGTTTGAAAAATCATGAGAAAGCTTACTGATGATGTACTTGTGTTAGTTGAGATTGAACTTGAGGACATACATGCTTGGTGGATGAATGGAAATTGTTCATTATTGCAACGAGTTCATTGAGTTTATGTGTTATAAGTGAAATTGATTATGTATGTTTAATGGATGATTTAATCTCCCTAGTGATATATAATTTCTAAAGTTTGAGGCATGATATGATACATATGGTACATGGAACCTGATGAAGCCTTAAATGCGAAGACATATAATTACACTAGTACGTTGGGAATTGAAAGACTTGTGGAACCTTATACATGATTTTGGGTAGTCAATGAGATTTATGCTAATATCTTCTTTGCAATATTTGATAACCATGGATGACATAATTACACTTATGATGTAGGATTCTCAAAAAATTAATGAGGTTTGTTTTTGTGAGCATAGTGTAGGGTGCTTAATTGTAGTTTGATCATATTGTGGTATCTATCGGGTGAATATCAATGATTATGATTATTTCTTTTAAAATGGAATTTCTTTGGAAGTTTGATGATGAATAGCTTGAGTTATATATATGACAAGTGTTGGATTGCAAAACTGAATATTTTTGTGAATTTCTAATAATAGTTTGCTTTAATACTCTTAAGAGGAGATAGTCAACTTGTGAGCATTTTGACAATGGGTAAGCAGGATTTGTAAAAGTAAATATTGATGTTGAGGTAATGGCATTATGATAAGGATCTAAGATATGGTTAAGTATAAGAAAGGGTTAAATAGTAAAGACTTGTGAAAGTAAATACCTGATGATGTGTAAGCAGGATTTGGCATCTACTTTTAGAAATGGTTTGTAAAACCTCTCACTTGTATAAGTATGCTTTTGATATTTATGGTTACGAAGACAAAAGGTTTTCATTTCTGAATGGCATGTTCTTCTGGATTGTGGATATTACAGTGAATTTAATGTTATTTGGTTTTGTTTTCTAAAGAAATGTTTCAATCAACTTGCAAAGCTTCACGTGTTATTATGTTATTCTTGGCATTTGGACAGAAACATTTTTGAACATATTGACATATAGTGATCGAAATACTTTATGAAAGTTGATATGTTTTGTTATGCTTTTGACATTGGCTTTGTGGGAAATCATGTGTATTTCTGAGATGTGAATGCTTGTCCTGGATAAAGACCATGTGATATGATTTATACAGATTATATTATTGCTACATCTACATGTTGGTTTGGATGGTGATGGCTGGCTAATGCCCGACTACTGCAGTAGTGGATCCCTACGGGCCAGCCTTTAGAGGTGGCATGGTGGACCTGAGTGTTGATCTGTCCAGATCAGGTGGGAGCGTAGAGCCCTGATTGGATGATACATCGGGATCCCGGGGTCACCACACGGGACCGGTGGGCCAACGTCAAGGGTACGAAGACCTTGACGGCTCTCAACTTAGTCGCGACGGCGGCTAATGTTGGGGAGAGTGATTTTAGGCCATTGCTTATTTGATCGAGAATTTTATTTGTTTAAGTTGGTTCTTTTACTCATTTTGGTAACTTATATCCAAGCATTTGTTTTTTTTTTACATTCTAATGTTTTATCTATACTCGTGAGAACCCATGTTTTGGTTTTTAAATACCAAGGTTTCTTATCTTGCACCTTTATTGTGTTGTAAATGTGAAACGTTCCAGTTCATTTATGTTATTGTAAATCGTGTTTAATATATTTCATCGATTTGTTTTGATATTCTTTTAGATTTGTGCTAACCCATTCACTGAGTGATTATGGTTATTCACCCCCTCCTCCCTTCCAGGTTTTAGTGGTTTTGGTCGTCATAGCGAGGCGAAGTGCTTGGCAATTTGTATCCCAAGTCAGGTTGTTTATTTACTGTTAATCAGGTTGTATTGTATGATTGCAGTGGATCCACTAGTGTTCTTAACCCTGTATCTGTGATTTGTATGTCTTTCACTATACGGTTGACTTTTTGAGTGAAAGTTTTATTTTTGGTACCTTTGTTATTGTGGTGTTGTTTAGCAGGAGTTTGTGAGCCTTGCGATGACTCGAGGGTTGAGTGGTGTGTGTTCCTCCTTAAGATCGTCGAGGCGGTTGTCACGTGGCGGGCCCGCGGGTCGGGGCGTGATACTTATGGCCTTAAAGGCAACCGTACACTGCTCGTAAGCCACCCAATTTGCCTTGCCCTTATTCTAATGATGCCAAGAGAGCTCCAACTTCATCGTTTAAGGTCTAAAATGCTTCCTCTAGCTCTTTCTCGTCTTTAAGCACTACCCTAAGTCTGTTAATGCACAACACACTATATTTAGCATCAAATTCCATAATATGGTTCTAATACATGCCAATTGAGTGTACAAATTGATATAAATACATGAACATTGTACACTCATTATTATACAACAAATATAATTACACACCATTCTCAGAACTCAGTTTCGTGAACAAAAAAAATGGATTATGATTATTTATAGAACATCAGCTCACTGCACATTCACTGGCCATTCTCTTCCACCTTCCTATGAACACCAAGTGGGTTATACAGTCATGAAAAAAAGTCTCAAAAATCACTTATACAAACATTCTTTGTCAACTCCATCTGACCATGCCCTAGGTGCAAGTTCTAGGTTTTTTTCCCATCCTTCCTCACTTCCAAGTCAGCTTGTGGAAAAGCCCTAAACTGATAAGAGCAATATTGACCTCCAGTGATTCTCTTCCCATTTCTCAGCTGATTCCATTTCATTCACTTTCTTCTCTCGGCTCTGCTTTATTTTCGAGAACTCCCTTGTCCTTTCTACTCTTAGAAGCCAATAGCTGCTTCCTACATTTGAGATAGACGAGAGTTGCGCAGCAGTGTTGGCTCATCTTTGGGACCGTCTGATGACTCGTGTCCATATGAAGCAAGCTATGTCATCCAGCCAGATCCATATGCTCGCTAAATGCAAATTTGGCTATCACAAAAGACCAGGCATAGGTTTATTCTGCTGCAAGTCCAGGTAACTTAAAACCGATGCCTTACCACTTGGCTATACTCAATGCGCATAGATATGGTCTTGAGATACTCAACGAAAAGGATAGGGAGAAGCAGTGAAGGATGAGCCTACAATGTAAGAGGGCGCTTTCTAGGTTGCGTGAAGGTGCGTATGGCCTTCGTCGACAGCGTCTCTGGGCCGCTACACACACTCAATCTCAAAAAGATCGTAATTAGAGTTATGACTCGTGGTGACCCACACACGGCGTTAGAGCGAGGTTGATTGCGCTCAGAAGTCAAAAAGATAGTAGTCGGTATGGGACCGGGTAATTCCCCTTTTTTATCTCATACAGCTCGGACCGAAAACCGGGAGAAATTGAGGAGAGATGGGGAGACCCAGCTGCTGCCGGTCGATGCTCCACGAAAGAAATGGCAAAAGAACTCATTATTGGCCTACAAAAAAGGTATGGTATAAGGTTGGATGGAATTTTTTTTTTCATTTTGAGGGACATGGAAGAGAGGAATGATGAAGAAGATGACTGTGTATGCTAAGCAGATTTCTTAACATGACGTTCTTAGGCTGATGTATCCAGTCCAGCTGGGCATTAAGAAATATTTATTTTAATGTGATGTGGTATCTTCAGCTGTCACATCAGATAAATTTAACTAGAAATCCAAGAGTGACCTTCCAGTGAAATGAAATCGATTTATGATGACCAATTTAATAATAATTGAAACATAGTGACTAACGTGAAAACTGACCAAAACACAGTAACCTCCTCAAAAATTTACTTTTTATTTGAAAAAAATCTTTCAGGCCTAATACTTTTTATAATTTTCTTTCAATACACAAAGACCTTTATCAACCAACGCTAACCTCGTCCGGAAACATTGTTAAAAACACTATCTAATTATATACTAATATAATGTCCACCTTCTAATGGCCTGAGAAGCATATCTCCATTTAATACATTTGAGAGCCTAAAAACAAGAATGGATTTGTAGATCCCAGAGATGGAGCTCATCTGCGGTGGGTGATAATTGCCGATGTTGGGGCCATTGCCGAGGCTGCCCGGCAAGGGCTTGTCAAGATCCGACAAAAGCTCTTCATCACATTGAAGGTTTGGTTCACGGACAACCATCGAGACTTCTTACCAACTATATTCTACAGTCCCCCTGATTTAGTGTATTTTTTTTCATTTATTTATTTATTTAAAATTAGAATTACTATATTTATGTCTTTTCTTTTTCATATTTTTAAGTTTGCTATGTGCACCATAACATTCATATGTTTAACATCAGAGAACTCTATCCTGGGAGGTTCCTAGTACTGGTTAACCTGGAGACGCCTAGAGGTGCCCCTTTCTGTTTGTGTGCTACTTTGTATTAGTCCTTTTTTTTGTCTGGTTGTGTCTTTTTGTATCTGTTGTTCCACAGTTCCCACACCTAGTGGGTTGTTTTGTTTTTTCCTTATGTTGTTGTTGTACTCTCTTTTCCTTTAATGAATGTAGTTTATCCACTTTAAAAAAATTATAAGAATCATATATAACAAGTTAATAAGTCTCCCCTTCCATGCAACTCTGGAAAGGAGGAATACAACTCCTCCCACAAAGATCCATCCAGGACTCATTTAAATAGTACCATGAACAATACCTGCGCCAGGAACACTGGGTGAACAGTATTGCTATAGATTATTTTAAAATGTGAAAAAAAAACGTTTCTTTTATTTCCCTCACATAGTCACCGATTTTTCCCCAACTTCCAAATTTTCCTTTCTCTTTTCTTTAATTTTTTTGTATACATGAATTCTTTTCAAACAAGATCAGACTACAGGAAGGTAGCATGATATCTTTTTTCTCCTTCTTTCCTACAGACCAAATTCTATTTGTATTCATATAGGGTTGTAAATGAACCAATGCGTTCGTTAAAAGTTCAAAGGCACGGCTTGTTAAAATCTTAGCTCGGCTAATTCGTTAAGCTAAATTAGTGATTCACAAGCCTAATTGTTGAGCTCATAGATAAACAAGCCATGCCTGAATTCCACCAAGCTCTGCTCGTTAAGTCTCGTGAATAGCTTATTTATTGTATAATTAAAAGCTTGTTTATAGGAATCATTAAGAGACTTTTTTTGTAGTATCATTTACAATTTTATTTGCAATAATCGTTAATATAATCATTTATAGTGTCATGAACAAGCGTATTTACCGGATCATAAATAATATTACAAAAAAAAATTTAGATAGTTACATCACAATGTTTATTTTGTTATTATTATAATTATTTGTTAACTTATTTAATGAAGATTTTAACAAGCTTGAACCCAAGCCTTAATGATTCCATAAACAAGCTTAAATAATTCTTTTACTAAAAAGATCCTCAAACTCAAATCAAGTTGAGTTGCACTTGATAATGATTCATTAAATAAGCTTTAAATGATACTTTGCTATAAATAAAAAAATAGAAAATAAAAAATAATTGAGCCTTAATCAAGCTAACAAGCCAAGTCTATGCTTCAAATTTTCTTAACAAGTTGAGCTTGAGCAAGAAGCTCGAAATAAGCTTGGTTAGAGCTCGAGCTCGGTTAAAATAGTAATGAGCTAAGCTTATGCCTGACAAATGAAGCTCGAAGAAAGCTCGGCTCGAGCTCGATTAAAATAGTAATGAGCCAAGCTTGAACAAGGCAAAGCTCGGCTCGACTCGGCTCGACTCGGCTCCTTTACATCCCTTAAGTAGGATAAGAAGAAAGCTAAAGATGGGCATACTTCTATTTAGCATTTGGTGATATGTAAATATTTTAGTTATTATACTTATTTGTGAATGTATGTTTGATTACATGTGTGTGTGTATAATTGAGTTTATTGGATTAAGTAATTTCTTTGTGCATATATTTTGTGAAAGTATTGAGCATAATGTTGTTGTTCTTGGTTGATAGCATGCTAAAATTTATGTTGACATACCATTAGAATGCATTATTTATTTCAAGTATGGATGTGATTGAAAGGAGATAATGAATATGCATATTAGAACAAATTTGGTTTGATATTGAGATGTGATATATGGAATAATTGGTAGGAATGGATGATTAATGCTTACCTAGACTGGTATGTTAGCCTAGAGATTGATATAATGATATTGTATATTGTGATCACAATAGCATCTATCCATATAGGCAATAATAGAGTCCTGGCACCAATTCATATAGGTGACGATAGATGCTATTGTGATCATAATAAAGATTACCACATTAAGGTACTGTATCTATATGTGTGACACTAATGGGCCATTTGGTTCGCTGTAATGTGAAAACATTACCGTCTATTACGTGATAATCTGAATCCGTCTGTTACGTGGTAATCTGAAAAGATTACCACGTTTGGATTGATAGCGATGGTAATATTGATGGTAATATGTGATTACCAACCTTGGAAGATTACCAAGAAACTTGGTAATTCCATTACCACCAAAATAGTTGGTTATGTTGGATTACCAAGTGCATAGTAATCTGAAATATTTTTTGGATAAATACCCTTTGTTTAAAAATAATAATTTTCATACTTTATTCATTGGATAAAAAAATTAAATTTGAATAACATTATTTTGGGAATATGTTGAACTTCAAAAATTTAATTCTTTTATCCAAAATTTTATTTTACTTTAAATTTAAACTTGCACAAAATGGTAGACACAAGGGTATTTTGGAAAATTTAAAACATTACCAAGTTGATTACTATGTAATATGAGTTTCTAACTAAACATGATTATCATAAATTACCACAATATTCTTGGGTATATAACATTCCCGATTTCATTATCACGGTAATCTCATTACGTGGTAATATATCATTACCGCGAATCAAATGGCCCTAAGAGTATCAGAGCTTGATGAGATTGGGATACATGTCCATATAGGAGACGATAACGCATACCCTTAATGAAATATGACCATTAAACTATTAAACATACTTAGCTAGGTTAAGCATGCCGAAATAAATAAATCAAAATAACAGTAGAAAATATGGTAAATAATTTAAGAATTTTCATGTTATTAATTTTCTATATATTTCTTTATGTGAGAATCAAATTGACATTATCCATTGTTGTTATTAATTGCTTGATTATATTGCATTATATAAATTACATGCATCTTTGTATAAGTATAGTATTTATTGAGCTAGTAGACCGCCTCTTGCTATTTATTTTTCAAGGATGGATTTTTTATTATTATTAATTGCTTAATTATATTAGATTATATGGGTTACATGCATATTTGTATAAGTATGGTATTTACTGAGCTAGTAGCTCATCTCTTGCCATCTATTTTTCAAGAATAGATCATTCGGATTTCTTTTTCCCGCTGGCACCAGTAGTTTCAAGCTGGCCAACATATAACATATATAGAGCCTTATTCCACTTTACATTATGTTAGCTTGGATTTTCCATTAATTTAGATTCATTGCATTAAGATGGAGGTTAGATATTACTAGATAGGGAAATTATTAATGCTTGTAAATATTCTATAATTTGGATTTTATTGATTAGGAAAGATAAGTAATTACAATTGTCACATTAAATACACAACTTTAGTTGATAGAGAGAAAAATAAACAAGATAGAAAATATATTAAATAAGTGTGTTATGAATTCGTACCACCCACAAAACTTCAGAATGTCATCATCATCTCTCTTGTAGACGATGTGGAGGGGCAGGCCACTTGGCGGTGAACTGCAGGATGGAACTCTCCCCGTCCCCGCGACATCGTCGGGCTCGGCCAAAGGCTAAAGCGTGCCCTTCTTTGACTGTTGACTTCGAGCAGGACAATGCTAGTCTTGAGGGAGGCTCATCTGCTTCTCCCCGTTGGCAACGATCACATCTATCCATCTCTCTAAACCAGGAGACAGCTAAACTTTGAAAAGAGCTGGCAAAGATAGTGGTCGTTGATGTTCTTTCGGGCCAAACTAGCGATGATATACTACTGAAATTTCTTCCCGGGGCTTTGAACACACCCAGAGTCGAAGCAGTCTACGAATTCAAAGGGAATTCCTATCTTGCTACCTTAAGCAGTGAGAATGAAGCCATGAAGGCAAGCAAGATTGGGGAACTGAGTTTACCTTCTAAAATGGGACCATGCGTCATCTCCATCAAACCGTCGTCGGCTGAGATTGGGTCAGTGGGATCAATGACGGGGAAGGCCCAAGTTCTCCTCATCTGGAATCTTCCTCTCAATGCTTGGACCTGGTCTGTGCTGGTGGATGTCCTACGGCCGATCGGAGAATTGGTGGCAATTCCGCAACCAAGTAAGCCTCATAAATCTTTCCTCTTCGTTCTTGTCTGTTGCCGACACCGAGTGGTGATACCTCATGAGATGTATTTGAGCTTTGGAATGCGCAAGTTCATTGTGCTCATCACTGATAACCACCTTCCCTTCCCAACTTTCCGACGTGACCTCGATAAGTATGTTCTCCCCCGACCAGAGGACCAAGAGTTGACGAAGGTGCAATTTCCAGTCCGCCTCGATGCTGATCGTTCCGGTGAGACCAAAGGAAAGGAGGTGCAGGAAGCTCAAGACCATACGCTAGCTATAGATGCCAGCACGCCCCATGATCAAAGCACCCACCACAAAGAACTTCTCAAACTTGGAATCCTCGACCGACCCGTCCGGTGAGCGCTGCTCCCGGGGTCTCTGACGTTTCCTCAAACTCAGCCCGTCCGGAGAGCAGGGCTCCCGGGGCTTCGAAAATCCGTAAAGAGATCCGGCCGGTGAGCTCCACTCCCAGGAACTCTGATGCTCGGAGTGCTGCTCCGGACATGCACAACCGGGATAGTCGACGGACCGTTGGTCCATCAAATGCCCAGGTTTTACCCTCTGGAAACCCGATGTTGTGTGTCTCAACGTGTACGCAGCACACGTCTCGAGAAAACTTATGTGCTGTCGATCAGCCATTGGCCGAGGTTGCCCCTCTACATGCTGACAAAGCAGTTGAGAGTGACTCGGAAGCAAATGTTGTGGTGACACGCGTCACCTCTGAGCAGGAAATTTGTGTGATCTCCTCACGTGACAAAAAGGAAGACAAAGTGATGGACGATCTGGGCTCGCCTATCAGGTCGGGTTTGGGCCGCACTTCCGGGGATCCAATAGGCGTGGTTTCTGGGCCTTCAGCGTTGGATTCAAGCCCAGTTGTGGAGAAGCCTCCTTCTCGTCCAGCTGAGACTAATCTCGCGGGCCTTTTTCCCAAGGCCCAGTTGAAGCCTGTTACTGCTGAGATCCAGAACATGGCCCAGACAAATAGTGGGGATATTTCTATGGATCCAGACAACTTCTGTAACCCGGAACATCCTCCTTCAAATTTCACTCTCCCCCCGAACCTTGAATGGGTTTATCTTCATGGTGTTTGGTCTCTTGTTCCTACCAAATTCTCAAAATAAATCACTTCTAGATCTTTGGTAGACGATGTGTCTACCCAGCAGGAGAACATGGAGATATGGGGTGACGGGAATATGGTAGACGATAACCTACAGGTGCCTTCTACCCAGATGTCTGATGGTTCTGGACATGATGGGGAAAGCCTAGACAGTCAGGAGAGGGAGGATTCGGAATCGGACTTTGAAGAGAAAGTGAAAAGATTGCTCCAAACTGGACAAGCTGAGGACCCTTCCCAGATTACCAGAAGAAGTGAACGGAGGAAATTTCCATCCTCGAGATGGAACGAGGAGGCCGGTTTCTTACCACAGCCGCCCAGATCATCAAAAAAGAAGGGGACGACAAGCTCGACCCCATAAGGTACTTCTACAACCCCCCTTCTTTTAAATGACAGGAATGACTTGCAATTAATTAATTATTTCAATGCTTGTGCCATTTCTTTTGATTCCTTGCACCATAGAGATAAATGCTTATTACATTTACGCATGCTTGAATCAACTAGATCGACTACATCAAACTCTGTCGCAGGACCCTCTAGGTTAGGGGTCGCCTCTAGCTCTAATTAATTTCTTCATGAATATTATAAACTGGAATGTTAGAGGTTTAGGAAGTCCCTCCAAGCGCTTCCTAGTCAAAGATTTTCTTAACATTCACCATGCTGATATTTGTTGTATTCATGAATCAAAACTTAACTCGATCGATCCTTTCACCTGAAGGTCGATTGGAGGTTCCCGGCTAGATCAATTTTGTTTCACCCCTGCCCTAGGCTCTGCGGGGAGATGATAATTGGGTGGAACAATAATTTGTTTGAGGGTCGTTTAGCTTTCCAAGGCGGTTTTTGTCTTTCTGTGGAATTTAGGAGTAAAGCAAATAACACCCGCTGGTTTTGTACCACAATCTATGGACCTAACTCTCGTCAGTTAAAACCAGAATTTTGGAATGAAATTAGACTTTGCCTTCCAAGGGATGGTGTCCCGTGGATCATCTGTGGGGACTTTAACTCTATTTTCTCTCTTGGAGACAAGTCTAACGGTGGACCAAATTTGGTTGATATTAGGCATGCTCAATTACTAATCCGGGATCTTCACCTAGTGGAGCCTCCATCTTTTGGGAAAAGATTTACATGGACCAATGGTCAAGCCAATCCAATTTGGATTAAGCTAGATCGCTTCTTAGTCAATCTGGACTGGATTTCTCTTTTTCCTAAAACGTCTCAGCATTCTCTTCCTAGACTGGGTTCTGACCATGTCCCTATTAGACTCGAATCTGGTGAGCATTCCCCTGTCCAGCGTCCTTTCCACTTTGAACGAACTTGGTGTTCAGTGGAACTTTTTCAGGATCATATCCGTCAGTGGTGGAACACTTCTCATTTCCAGGGTTGCGGTGCTTATATTCTGGCCAAGAAGATTGCCAGTCTTAGAAACCAGCTAAGGCACTGGGCCAAGACGGAATTTGGATCGATTAAACTCAAAAAGCTTGCTTTATTGCATAAGATTGACCTTTTGGATAATTTAAAGGAATCGCGTCCACTCACGGACGACGAATTTGCTAAGGGTTCTTCCTTAAGATCTGATTTAGTTCAAACTCTTAAACATGAGGAGCTTTATTGGAAGCATCGAGCAAGGGTTACCTGGCTACAAGAAGGGGATGAAAATACTCGTTTCTTCCATTCAGTTGCCAATGGTAGACAAAACAGGAACTACATTCCTTGGATCACCCACAATAATGTCAGGGTCAGTGATCCGAAAAGTATTGGGGATTCTTTCTCCAATTTTTATCAGAAACTCTGTGGCTCTTCTCAGGACTTCCGTTTCAAAATTAACTGGGAGCATTGCCTGGGGAACAAATTTAATCATGATCTTTCTTCACTTGACTCCCCCGTCACACAGGAAGAAATTAGAAAAGCAGTTTTTGATCTTAGTGCTGATAAAGCTCCTGGTCCGTATGGTTTCCCTATATTTTTCTTTCAAAAATATTGGGATATTGTCAAGACTGACATTTTCAAACTTTGTGATGATTTCTTTGGGGGGAGAGCCAATTTAGAGAAAATCAATTGGGCATACATTGCTCTTATCCCCAAAAATCAAAGTCCTGAAAATCCTTCGCACTTTCGACCGATAAGTTTGATTAATTCCTCCCTCAAAATTATCTCCAAAATCCTAGCAAACAGGTTGAGAACTAAGATTGATGCCCTGGTGGATGCGACCTTGTCGGCATTCATAAAAGGGAGATGCATCACTAACAACATTGTCACTGCTAATGAGCTCATCTTCTATATGCAAAAGCATAGGCTCCCTGGCTTAATTCTCAAAGTTGATTTAGCAAAAGCTTTTGACATGGTGGATTGGGATTTCCTGTTGGAACTTCTAAAAGCTAGGGGTTTTATTGATAATTGGATTGGATGGATCAATGCTATTCTTGTTTCATCCAAAGCTAAATTCCTTATCAACGGTTGCCCAAGTGGTTACCTTAGATACTGTAGAGGTCTTAGACAAGGTGACCCTCTTTCGCCTCTACTTTTTGCCCTAACAGTTGATGTTCTGAGCACAATGTTGAATAACGCTCTTCATGCTGGTATTCTCCATGGGGTGGTCCTTGGAGACTCAGGAATTAAGATGTGTCACCTGCAATACGCAGATGATCTTCTTATTTTAACATATGGAGGTGCTGAAGACTTGCGTATCATCAAACTCATTCTCTACATTTTTTAAGGTATTTCGGGTCTCAGTGTTAATTCGGACAAAACTTGTCTCTACACCTCTCAAAGAAACCTCACACCCACATCGCCCTGGCTAAAATGGTCCACTGTAGCACGGGTTCTATGTCGATTATTTATCTTGGCATCCCAATCTCTGGGGGAAGGCCGAGAAAACAAGATTGGGATGTCCTGCTAAACAAAATCCGTTCTCGGCTCGCCTCTTGGAAAACTAAACTTATATCTTTAGGAGGTAGGCTTACATTGGTAAACTCTGTACTTACGGCTATTCCTACCTATTGGATGTCATCGTTCAAGCTCCCTTCTTGGGTTGCCAAGAGTATTGATAGGATTCGCAGAGACTTCCTCTGGTCAAGCCCTAACATTCACAAGAGTAAAACCACATTAGTTTCTTGGGAGAGACTATGTAGATCGAGAGAGCAAAAAGGATGGGGTATCCTTAACTTGCAAACCTTTAACATGGCCCTACTGGGCAAATGGTGGTGGAAGATTGCCTCAGGGATACACTGGTGTGGGGAGGACATTTTTCGTATAAATTACTTTAGTTTTTCCCCAATGTGGAACCTTTATCAAAAGCAATGCAGGAGGCGATCTTTTTTCTGGAATGGTATCTTACACGCCATCCCTGCTTTTAGGAAAAATTTATCCTCTCTTGTTGGTAATGGGGCCTCCACACTTTTCTGGTTAGAGAAATGGGTAGAGGGACGCGCTCCTGCGGACATTTGGCCTGATCGATTCCAAATTGCCCTTTTTAAAGAGGACACGATTAGGGACTTTATCACTAGACTATCTGATACTTCTCTAAGTGGCTCTACTGATTGGAACTGCTTCATCAATAACACTATGGAGTGCATATCAAATCGGAAGGATGAAAAATGTTGGCCTCTCACTGCTAATGGCCGATTCACTGTAAAATCTTTCTATAATTTTTTGAATGATGGAGGTCTACGATGTAGCAAAAGATCTGTCATTCTTAAGGGAGTTTGCCCAAAAAAATTAACCTTTTCATTTGGTTAGCTTGGGATAACAAGATTCTGGCACTTGAGAATTTATCCATGCGTAGATGCAATACTCTGCAATCTACCACCTGCGTGTTGTGCCATGCGGCGGTAGAAACTGCTGATCACCTTCTTATCCTTTGCCCCTTTTCCATGCATATCTAGAGCTACTTTGGGCAGCTTTTTGGGGATTATTATCTTCCTAGGTCACTCAAGGACCTTTGGGGAGACTGGAGGAACATGTTGCCTAAATCTCGGCTTCCTCTTTGGGATATGCTCGTGAGAGCTATTATTTGGAATATCTGGATTGAACGAAATGATCGCATTTTCAATTTTAATTGTCTTCCGTTTGTCTCAATTATCATTAAAGTTGAATGCATGTTCATTTCTTGGTGCAATGCAGCCCCTGAGGCAAAAAAGATGAAGCTTGAGGAACTAGTGTCAAAGATCAAGAGAAGTCTGGATTTCCTGAGCACAAGAGAGTCGGGGCAGGTTGCTCCGTCTTTGTCCCCGACTACCCTGGGCGAGATCTAGCTGGAGTATGTTTGTACCCCCTTAAGGATCCCTCCTTTAGGGTTTTTTCTTCTCTTGCTTTTGGTTTGTTGTTTTTCCTTTCTTACCACCTCTGGTGGTTTCTTTTGTAGAGCTTTGGCTTCTTCTTTTGTTTTTTAATGAACGTGGTTTATCCACTTTTTCAAAAAAAAAAAAAAAACCATTAATCAAAGTGGATGCCTATTAATGTATATCTCTTCATCTCCCCAAACTCCCAAACTTTTTCATCTTCTAAACTCTTAAAACTTTTATAACTTTTCATCTTCTCATGTCTAGATGTGACTTTTCATATTCTCAACTTATAAATAGAGGTTTTGTAATTTTGTATAACATACCAATGAGATACATATGATAAAAAAAGAAGTGAATAAGAAGTTGCTATTTCTCTTTTCTCTGCTTTGATATAGTTTTATTTATTTATTTATTTATTTATTTATTTTGCTTTCTTAATGTTATAACAGTGGAAATTTATAATAGGATAGAAGAGCTGATATATATTTATTATTTATGTATGTGTAATTTATCAACTATAAAATATGAAATATATTAACATATTATATCTACATAGTAACATGATATTTTCCTGCTTAAAAGTATAACCATGAAGTGTTGAAATATAATATCAAGTATTTAGATAAGATCATAATATTAATATCTTATCATTAAATAAGATAATATTTAATAACAATTATAAACATTCTTAATATAACAATTGCTATTATTGACGGGATTTGACCATATTACATAAAAGCATATTAAAATATAATAACCATATTTATCATATAATATAGCCGTATAATATTCGAATGTATATATGGCTATATGATAAGACTGTAAAAAAAAACACCAATCACATGCCGTTTCAGTAAAATTTTAATAAAATAATATTTTTGGGGAAAAAATATTTTACAATGGTTATATATTTATTTATTAATTTATATTTTTGTCTGACACATAAGAGTTCTAAAAAAATTATTTTTTTGTGCATTTAACAAAATTGTTAACTCAGCTCGTTGGCCGCAGTCAGAAACAAAAACAAAAAAAATCAGAGGAATTAATTAATTGAATATTCATTTAACTAGGTTTTTGTGTAATATGTTATATATAATAATAATAATTGTTTAAAAAATTTAAAAAAAAACAAACAAACAAACAAAAGAGACACGTGTCATGTTAATGATATTTAATAGGAATAAACCTCCGTACAGTCCCTGTACTTTTCGAAACAAGCCCTTATAGTCCCTATACTATATTCAGTGTCTTTGAAATCCCTTTACTTTTCAAAATGTGCCTCATTGGTCCAACGAAAAACGGTCGTCTCTTTTGCCATTTAAATCTACTGACGTGGCTGCCACGTGGTTTAAGTTTATAAAATCTTAAACATAATAGATGATGTGGCTTTTTATAATAGGGAAAACCATTAAAAAGTTAAAAAAATAAATAAACAAATCAAATCCTAACCACTTTGAATCCAAAACCTAATCCAACTTTCCCAATCCACCTCCATCTTCGACAGCCAGCCATCTCTCATCTCCCCTCCCCTCTCATCTACTCTCTTCTCCCTCCCATCGACGGAGCGAACTCATCACCGGAATCCAGTCGATCCCTCGCCGGAATCCTATACATCCTCTTCGGAATTCGGTCAAGACCATCATAGCCCAACATTTGCATGATTTTTTATTTCCTAAAATGCCATTTATGCTCATTGGTGGTCTATGTTTATAAGTTCGTCAATTCTCTTTGGGATTCACTAGAGTGCCTTCTTTGGGTAAGATCCTAGAAGATCTGTATATGAATTCATGTTTTTTATTTGTTTTAGGAAATTGTTATTTAATGCTTATCTATTGCTTTACTTTCATCAATAATTTAAATTATGAGATGCTTATTATCTTTTTAATCGTTTTATTTGTTATTGGATTAATGATGTTCTATAAATCTCTAACAAAGTATAGATCCTAGAAGATCTATGATGTTCTGCAATGGTCCCTATAAATGATGTTTAATAATTGTGTTTGGCATTGGATTAATTGTGTTGGGCTTTTTATTATTAGGACACGGCCATTAAGACATTGCCATAAATATATCAATTTGTTGTATTTTTAATTCAGTCTTGGCAGGATTCCATGTTTATGATGTTATATAATGATCTGTTGACATAGCTATCTAATGCAATTTTCTTGCTCCTATTACCAAAATGTACATGTGCATGCCTGTGATTAAATTATAGAGATAGATATATTCCAAGCTAGAAGCTAGCTGGAGATTAATTATTTTTTTCCTTCTAGTACACAGTGTCATGGAGCAATACATTATCAGGTACCATAATGGAGGTACATTGTTGAAAGAAGAGGGGATTTCCTACATCAATGGGTCAGAGGTGGAAGTCATTGTAGATCCTGACAAATTATGCTATTGGGATTTGTTAGGGGACTTAAAAGAGATAGGATATTGTTTGGAAAAATTATTGAGCTTGTTTTTTGTGGATAATGAGGGAAGTTTGAGAAATATTTCTGATGATGATAGCACTGTTGCTTTAGCTGAAAAGTTAAGGAGACAACACATTGTAGATGTATATGTGTAGACATCTAACATTATGCTTGACATAAGACTGCCAAATATGTTAATGCCTACTAAAGTGGGTAATGTGGAGTTGGCTGATGTTGTGGAATTAGATGCAGTTATGTCAAATGAGGGTGATGTGGAATCAAAAGCAGAGATGAACAATGTGAATGTTGGTGTAGAGGTAGATGTTATGCAGAACAATGTTAAAGATGCTGTGGGAGTAGATGCAATGCAGGAGAATGAGGATGATGATAGTAGTAGTGAAAGTGGCAGTGACTCATGTGGTGATGAGGAAGAAAGATTGGTGAATGCCCAACTTGATGTTGATAATTCAGATGTAGATGAGGAAAGGGATCAAGGTAGAAAAAATGTCACAAGATATGTCCTGATGAGAAGAATAATACAAGATAAAGTTAATGGCAGTAGATGTGAAGATGCTGAAAGGCATGCAATTAAGACAAATGATGCAAGTACTGCAAAAAAGTGTGATCCTAATGGAAAAGTTTGTGGGTATGACAGTGAGTATTTTGAATCAGATGACCCTGGGAGCTATGAAGATACAAGTGCAGGATCTGATGCAGATCATGCAAAAAGACACAAGTCAAGAAGAAAACTATATGATCCAAATGGTCAGTTGGATGATTTCTGCTTAAACCTTAGTTTTGCAAACCTAAAACAATTTAACAGTGAGCTTGTTGATTTTTCCACAAAAAAAGGGTTTGAATTTAGATATCTAAAGAATGATGCAGTTAGAGTTAGGGCAATATGCAGTGCAACAGGATGTAAATGGTTAATTTTCTATTCTTGGTGCAGTGGAAAGAAAGAGTTTGTTGTCAAGCACTATGTTGCAGAACACACATGCATCCTAAAGACCACTCAAAATAGGGGGGTCACATCACATGTTATTGCTAAAAGATTTGGTGACATAATAAGTGGGTGTCCATTCATCAAGACCAGCCAATTGAAGACAATGGTTAGGAGAGAGCTTGGGGTTTTTGTAACTAGTAAAGTTTGTAGAAATGCTAGAGGGTTGGTACTTATAAAAATTGAAAAGCAATTCAAGGAAGACTTTAAAATACTGAACAGTTATGCATTGGAGTTAAAGAATACAAATCCCGGTAGCACTGCGAGTATTGTTTCTGAAAGAAAGAAGAAAAATGAGTGTCCCACATTTCAGAAGATATACATCTGTATTGCTGCTATTAAAGATGGTTTTTTGGCTGGTTGTAGGAGGTTGATAGGACTTGATGGCTGTTTTCTGAAAGGATTAATGAAAGGCCAGTTGTTTGCTGCAGTTGGTAGGGATGGGAATAACCAAATGTTCCCTATAGCATGGGCAATAGTGGAGAAAGAGACAACAGAGAGTTGGACATGGTTTATTGAGCAATTGAAGAGTGATCTATGCATGGGAGAAGGCCTTGGATGGTCTTTGGTTAGTGACATGCAGAAGGTTTGCTCTAAATTCACTTCATTATTTTTATTTCATCATCATCATTATTATCATCATCTAATTTTAATTTTCTTTTGCCATTTATTGAGCATAGAATGTGTGCTAGGCACATCTATGCTAGGTGGGGAAAGAAGTTCCAGAACAAAGAACTTCATATGCACTTTTGGATGACTGCTAGGGCAACCAATCAGCATGAAGTGGACAAGCAACTTCAAACTATGAGAAGTGTGAATGGAGGAGAGACAGTTGTAACTGAATTATTGGATAAATGGCCAATTAAAGGATGGTGCCAGGCTTATTTCAATGATATAGTAAAATGTGAAACTGTGGACAATAATATGTGTGAGACTTTCAATGGGGTTATTCTTGAAGCTAGAAGCAAGCCAATAATTTCTTTACTAGAAGAAATTAGACAATACACCATGAATAGAATAGTCACAAAAAGATCATATGCTACGAACTGGAAATTTGAGTGTGGACCTAACATTGTTCAAAAACTTGAAAAGGAAAAGAGGCAAAGTGGAAGATGGCAAGTGGACTGGAATGGGGGAGCATGTCATGTGGTGTTTTGTGATGATCTTGTGCAGCATGTAAAACAGGGGTATGTTGTGAAGCTTGCAAACCATTCTTGCAGTTGTGGAAAATGGGATAAGTGTGGCATACCATGCCAGCATGCCATTGCAGCAATTTCATTTTGTGGTGCAAACCTAGTTAATTACTTATCAGAATGGTTCAGTAGAGAGACATATTTAAGTGCATACCAATTTGCAATTAGACCATTGAGGGGTAGAGAGTTCTGGCCTACAAGTGAAGAAGGAGCATTGTTGCCATCAATTGCTAAGAGAATGCCAGGTAGACCTACCAAAAAAAGAAGAAGAGAACCATTAGAGGGGAAGAAAAAAAGCATTACAAAACTCTCTAGGGTAGGCAGGACCATGAAGTGCACTCTATGCCAAGGTGAAGGCCACAACAAGGCTGGCTGCCCAAAAAAACCAAAAACTGTAAGTTTTTTTTGTCTTTATTTGATTGCTAGGTTGTAAAAATCTTTATCATCAAAATTTGATTCTATTTTGTTTTGTTATTTTTTTAATTTTTTTGCTCATGTAGATGGTATCTGATGGCACACAACATGAGTTGACACCAATAGTTGAAACAGGTGATGCAGAGCCATCAAAGGGACAAAACAGGACAATTAGAGGAAAAGGAGAACAAAGGACATATGCTGTACCAACTAGGAAAAAAAGGAAAATTCACTGGTTATCAAGCCAAAATAACCATTTTTAGAGTAAATATTTCTCACTTTCCTAATTTTGTGTTAAAATAAATACAACTGCTAATTGCATTCCTTGTTTGTCTTTCTTGTGTGTTTTAAGGGTTCCAATAGTGGTGGAGTTATAGTTGGGAGGGAAAAACCATATAGTAGCTCATTCATTACTGCTAATCAGCTAATGGTAATGACTTCTATTTGGTTTCTGCATAGTTACCAACTCTTGCAACATTTACATTAGTAAAGTTTGTTCTTTGGTTTGTAAGCAACAAGAGATGAGCAATCAGCTAGACAAAGTGCACATATTGAGGAACAAGCAAGCCAACAAAGCTCTATAGCACTTCAAGTGCCAGAATTGTCAACACAAGACAGTTTTGCAGAAGAAATTGGCATAGGACATGATCATCAACATTGATGTGCTTGTTGGTTCCTCGACCGCTCTCTTTTGTGTGTGTGTGTGTGTTTTCCTTTTTTTGAATGAGTGAGTGGCATTCAACATTGACCTTATTTGCTGTGTAATTTTGAAACTGTTCAACACAGCTAATCACTCATTTTCTTCAGTATGTATGCACATTGACTGGAAAATATGGAGCATCAATGAATTGATGGATCTTTTTGATAAAATGTTTTGTTTTTCTATTAATTTGAAAACAATGAGTACAATAAATAGTTGTGATTATGAGAACAAAACAAAATACAAATGTTGCACTTCCAACCGATGATTCTGTCAATGGTTTCAGGTTGTTGCTTTGTTGGGCCATGATGGTCTTGACCGAATTTCGAAGAGGATGTACAGGATTCCGGCGAAGGATCGACTGGATTCCGGTGATGAGTTCGCTCCGTCGATGGGAGGGAGAAGAGAGTAGATGAGAGGGGAGGGGAGATGAGAGATGGCTGGCTGTCGAAGATGGAGGTGATCAAGATGAGATTGGGAAAGTTGGATTAGGTTTTGGATCCAAAGTGGTTAGGATTTGATTTGTTTATTTATTTTTATTAACTTTTTAATGGTTTTCCCTATTATAAAAAGCCACATCATCTGTTATGTTTAAATTTTATAAACTTAAACCACGTGGCAGCCACGTCAGTAGATTTAAACGGCAAAAGAGACGGTCGTTTTTCGTTGGACCAATGAGGCACATTTTGAAAAGTAAAGGGATTTCAAAGACACTGAATATAGTATAGGGACTATAAGGGCTTGTTTCAAAAAGTACAGGGACTATACGGAGGTTTATTCCTATTTAATAACTACTATAATAACAAGAACTAAGGCAGCATAAGAGTGCCAGTGGGTCGTGGATTCTTTGATCCCTATGAGGATCTAACCAAATGGGAACATGGATTCCTCTATTTCTTCCATTGTTAGGTTTTGGAGGATAAGGGTCAGCTTGTCCCCATTTTCTTAAACAGGGTGGGAGAAAAGAGAGCACTCCTTGCCATGCAAGTAGGGTTGCAATCGAGCTAAATTGAGCCGAGTTTTTCTATGTTCAATCTTGGTTTGATACTATTTAAACCAAGCTCAAGCTCGAGCCGAGTCTATTTCAAGCTTTCTTTGTTAAGCTCAAGCTCAACTCACGAAGGAAATAATGCTCGAGCTCGACTTGATTAGCTAAAGTATAATAGTTACAGTGCAAAATTGGTACAATCATTTGCTACAATGATACAAGTACATTGATTTTAATCATTATAGCCTAGGTAGTCAAAATCGGACTGGACTTTTGAAGCAGAGAAGGCTAAGGTTCAAGGGTCAAAAGGTTAGACCGCGGTCGAACCAGGTCAAACCGGATTTAATAAATAAAAACATTAAATAAAATACATTAAATATCAAATAATAGTAGTTATAATTTTTGTTGGCCTGTATGTAAGGAAATATATAATTGTTTTTCCTATTTTTCATTCATACTTAATCAAATTACACACAAATCATTCTCATCATCAACCTTACATGGGTTTTAAGCTGCAATGGCTAACATTTACAAACATATATTATATTATCATCATTAATAAATGAGAGAATCACAACTAACATCTAATTTAAATATTACTTACTATCCACTCTAATTTAAAAAAATAATAAATTAATGTAGTAGTTAAAATAAATAACAAAATTTAATAAACTAAAACGAGCTGCTCATCTGGCCAAGCATAAGAAAGAAGAGAGTTACTTGGCTTTATGGATCATCGATCATCATCGTTGGCATGAGTAGCAACAGCGACGACGGTGGTGGTTATGCTGCTGCTGCAGACTTTCAAGCTCGACCTCGTTCCCAAATCTCAGCCCCGTTCTTCTCCGTCTCCGTTCTCCTCCTCCTCCTCCTCTTCTATCTCTTCTCTACTATTTGAGCCTCATTCCCGGTCCCTCGCCCTCTTGCTCTCCGATTCCTTCTTCATCTTCTCCTCCTCTTCGTTATGTTGCTGCCGCCAACGACGTTCGTTTCCGGTCATCTTCCTCAGGACCTCGTCCGCCCATCGCCCCCGTCTCCTTAATCAAACCCTAACATAACCCAACACTCAATTATAATAGATATTAGGTTTTTTTTTTTAATCGGCTGTTGGAACCGTATGAATCGGTCCGGTTCATCCGGTTCACGGTTCAACCAGCCGGTTCATCCGGTTCAGGGCCGGTTCTGTATATAAACGGGTTTATAGACTAAACTGGACCGCCTAGTGCTCGGGTCCAATCCAACCTGGTTTTGACTACCTAGATTATAGCATACCTACAATAATGATTTAAAAAAAAATTAAATTAATATAGTATCATATCGTACAATACCGAGCTTTTCTCGAGCCTTAACGAGCCAAAGCAATTTAAGGCTCGAGCTTGGCTCGATTATCTACTCAAGCTCGAAAGTCAAGCTCAAGCTTGGCTCGAGCTCAGTTCATTTGCTTAATAAATAAGTTTTTTTTTTTTTTCAAACTGAGCCTCGAGCAACTCGCCAGTGGCTTGGTTTGTTTGTAGCCTACCTACTTGGATCCCCGTCACTCAATATATTTGTATATAATTCTTAAAATTTTAGCTAATTATAATTTTACAAATTCAAAGCCGTAAGTCCTAATGACCATCTCACTAGTCTCTCTCACTAGTCTCTCTCACTACTTTCTTTACGGGTCATTGTGAATTTTTTTTATTGCCACTTTAAATTGAGTCATATTTATTAAATTGTATGATTGTACTTGTATAAATTTTATATTTTATGATTTGTCCTAAATTGATAGATAGTGACAAAAAAAATTTATTTTATCTTTGGTGGGACCAACGCTGGATGCCACTCCCCATCCCCATCATGTGCCATTACCTGCTGATCACAAATTTGAAAATGTCACTATCAAAAGTTATCTCTATTGCACTCCAGGGAGAAATTCAAAAAGGTATATATATATATATATATATATATATATATAGCAAAAGAAAAAAAGTACTATTTATAGTTTTTGTTGACAGGATGAAACTACTACTTATGTTTTTACAGAATGAAACTAATATTTATGTTTTTTTTACAGAATGAAACTACTATTTGTGTTTTTTTTTCCCTCCAAAATGAAAGTACGTTTTTGTGCTTGCTGGATATTTAGTACTAGTTGAGGGAAAATTTTATAATCAACAGTAAATTATTTATTATTTTCCTCTTATTTTTATTTCAATTTCATTGTATTTTTAAAATTATCAAACAATTTCTGCAATTTTTTTTTTATATTTAAGGGTTTGAGTTTGACTTGTAAAAAAACAAAAATCAAACAAACGGACAAATATTGATGTTTAAAAATCAATCTTTCAAAACCGGACCAGCCGGTCGGACTGATAAAACCGGGAACTGACTGATAGTCCGGTCCAGTTCTATAAACTGGTTGACTAGGAGTCAACCCGGTCAAACTTAGTCAAATCCGGCGAACCGATGGTTTGACCAGAACTGGGTTGACCCCAGTTCTCAATTTTTGCACATTTAGTAGCGTTTCGCCATGCCGTAGTTGGATGTGGGGAGGATTCGGTGCCGGCGATGAGGAGGAGGAGGAGAAAAGGAAGAGGGATGCAAGAACGATGGAATCCTTCTACTTTTGAAGAGATGCTGGTGTTTACTGTTTAGTAGATTTGGGTTTAGAGAGAGAGAGAGGGAGGAGCTTCACGATCGGAAAAAGGGCATGCACGAGCGTGAATGAAAGGGGTTAGAGAGAGAGAGAGAGAGAGAGAGTTCGGGAAAGAGCAATGATTTAAAAACCGGACCGGACCGGCCGGTTGAACCGGTTGAACCGGGAACCGGCCGATAAACCGGTCCGATTACTCACATAAAATAGTAAAGAACCGGGCCGGCCGGTTCAACCGGTGAACCGGTGAACCGGTTGAACCGGACCGGCCAATTTATTAATTTAAATTATTTAATTAGTTTATTTATTTTATAATTAAAAACTTAAATAAAGTTAATAAACTCATTAACTCGGTCCAAATTTCAAAAAGGCAAAAAAGTCAAAAAAAAAAATACTTGAAAAACAAAAATACTTGAAGATATTAATATATTATGATTTATTATCATTAATTTATTATAATTAACTTATAATTTTACGCTTAATCAACAATTAAATCATTAAAAATTAAAGTATTAAAGTATTAAACCAAACATTTCAATGGTTTGGTTTTTTTATTTTTTTAATCATTATTGTTGTATACTTGTATACTTATATTTTATTTAATTCTTTATTTTTAATATTTGTTGTATAGTTGTATCCTTGTATATTTGTATTTTTAAAAAAATTTTTAATTTTATATAAAAGTTAAGACTTTTGTGACCTTATAAAGGTAATTTAAATTTGCAATATGTAATTTTGTATCTTTATTATTATTTTTTTTCTTTATTTTTTTGAAGTTATTTTTTTACTTATTTATTATTATTATTTTTAATTTTTTTAAATATTTATTTATTTGAAAAAAATTAAATCCGGTTGAACAATTTTAATAACGTCAAGAGTTATTAATCAAGAGTTATTCACTAATATGAATGGGCATTTTTTTGTTGATTTTTGAATTTTTTTATAATTTTATGATTTTTTTGACATTTCTTATTTTAACAAAAAAATTTAAAAAAATAAAAAAATGTTGGACCGGCTGGTCGAACCGGTTGAACCGGGTTGAACCGCTGAACCGGTTAGTCAACCGGGTTCACCAACCCGATCCCAGCTTTTTAAATCCTTGGGAAAGAGTCAGTTTGGTTTGGGTTTATTAATATATATTATATATTAATATTATATAATATATATAATATTAGAGAAGGTTTCGGGAAAAAAAAAAAGACATGGATGGAGTTTGGATTTATTAGTATATATTATATATATATTAATATTATATAATATATATAATATTAATATAATTATTATATTATCCGGTTCAATCAAATTGGGTCATCCAGTAAAATCAATGGACTCATGATTCAATTACTTAGCCGGCTCACTTTCCGGTCCGATTACGAAAACATTACTAAAAATGGATTCATTGCTGTCATTCAAGGAAAACAAGTATCAGTACTGGCATCTCTCATCCGCATCCCCACACAGAGAGCAATGGCGGTGATGATCCCGAAGGTGGACCTCCTACCCGGCGGCAGTCCAATTCCTGTGATCGGCCTTGGTACGGCTAGCTTCCCACCTCCACCGCCAGACACCTTCCGAACAGTGGTGCTGGACGCCATCGCCCTCGGCTACCGCCACTTCGACACCTTTTCCATCTACGACACCGAGCGCCCTCTTGGCGACGCCATTGCCGAGGCCCTCCGGCGTGGCCTCATCCAAAGCCGCTCCGAGCTCTTCATCGCCTCCAAGATCTGGTGCACCGAGACCTATACCGACCGTGTCTTGCCTTCCCTTCAAAAATCCCTTAGGTTTCGTTTCTCAACGATCCAATTCATTCAATAACTTCAACATTTCTAGATTTTTATGCTTTAAAAAATTGATTTTTTGTGGATGTATTGATAGGAATCTAGGATTGGAATACCTTGATCTTTATCTTGTGCATTGGCCTGTGAGTTTGAAGCCCACTGAGGTGTGGATCCCCATTGAAACAGAGGGTATGATGCCCTTTGATTACAGTGCTGTTTGGGAGGCAATGGAAGAGTGTTACAAGCTTGGTCTTGCAAAATCCATTGGTGTCAGCAACTTCTCTTGCAAAAAACTTGAGCAAATTCTCAGCTTTGCTAACATCCCTCCTTCTGTTAATCAAGTGAGTGTTTAATTTAGTATATTAGTGTTTGAAGTTTGAATAAATAAATATGGAACCATGCTTATATTATACTTGTTTTTGTTTGATTGTCAAATGAGATTCTACTCTATTTATATCAGTTTCTCATGTGTTGTTGATTGTACTTTTTCTTTTACATTAGCTTTCATGCAGAGTCTAAGATCCCCCCTTATGTTAATCAAGTGGGTGTTTAATTTAGTATATTAGGGTTTGAAGTTTGAATGAACAAATATGGGACCATGCTTATATTATATATATATATTTTTGTTTGGTTCTCAAATGAGATTCTACTCTAAATTATTTCAGTTTCTCATGTGTTGTTGCTTGTACCTTATCTTTTACATTAGCTTCCATGAAGAGTCTAAGATCCCTCCTTCTGTTAATCAAGTGGGTGTTTAATTTAGTATGCTAGTGTTTGAAGTTTGAATAAATAAATATGGACCATGCTTCTATTATATTCGTTTTTGTTTGGTTGTCAAATGAGATTCTACTCTAAATTATCAGTTTCTCATGTGTTGTTCATTGTATTTTTTTCTTTTACATTAGCTTCCATGCAGAGTTGTTTCAGTATTTATACTTGATTAAGCATTATAAATAAGTTGATATCTTTTTTTAAGGATTGTTTTTTCTGTTGTCATTATTTTTATATTTGAGAATTTCAATGCTTGACTCTTGCTTTCTTAGAATTCTTTTAAATATCTCTTCACCATATAGCATACTTGTGTTCATCACAGTGGATGGATATATATATATATATATATATATATCTATATATTTGATAATGTGGACAAGTAATCAAAGTGGGACTCCTGACCTCCCTAGGGGTCAAATGCTTTAACCGCTTAATTGATGTATTTATATATATATATATATATTTGGGTGATCATTTGTATGATTGTAAAAATTATTATTTGTGATATGTGTAGGTAGAAATGCATCCTCTATGGCAACAAAAGAAGTTGATGGAATTTTGCAAGGAGAAGAGGATTGTGATCACTGCTTACTCTGCTCTTGGAGGATATGGGCATTTCTGGGGAAACAATGATGTTATTGAAAGCAAAGTTTTGAAGGAAATAGCAAGTGCTAGAGGGAAAACAGTAGCTCTGGCATTTCCAATTAATTTTCTTTTCTTTTTTTTTTTTTATAAAAATGATGATAATTTATTTTGGAGTAGAATTTAAAAAGGCTAACATGAATTGGTTTTTGTAGGTATGTTTGCGGTGGTTGTATCAGCAAGGTGTTACTTTTATTGTGAAGACTTTCAAAACAGAAAGAATGAAGGAAAATCTGGATATATTTGATTGGGAATTAACTGAAGAAGAGTTGAAGGAGATTCCCACAAAAGAAAGGCAACACAGGGGAGGATTTCATCGCACCCAATGGACCTTTTAAATCTGTGGAAGAGTTTTGGGATGGTGAGATATAATAGCCGAATTATTGCCAATTATATATGTGGCTTTCATTTATCTAGTGACTGTAATATTTAAGTTTTTAGGAAAACTACCTTGTCCCAGGTGTGATATATTGTAATAAGTAAATTATTGGCAATTATGTGAGTTTCATGTATTGACGCAATTTTTTTTTCGGGTATAGGACAGATCTTAGTTATTGAGCTAAACAAGAGATGAATAAAGGTACCAATGGGTTATTAACCCAGGGGCACCGCACCGGCTTCACTAAAAAAGGGGTGGTTTGGATGTTCAAGTGTCCCTAGTTTGAATTTCCTAAACATGTATAGTGTTGACGGCTCTGGCAGAGATAATTTTCAATTCATACTCATGCAACTGATTAACTATACTTGTTACATTTGTAACAAACAAAAATTAAAAAACTAAGTTGGTCAGGATCATTAAGGAAAAAAAATGGTTCGGATTCACCGGGGATACATTCTCCGGGCCGCCCAAAACTTATAAGCTCATTCCCTATCCCGGCCCATAACTCAAGTACGGGGATTTTTTTCCCATCTCCGTGAGGATTATTCGAGTTCGAGGATTCCCCAATTAATTTTTATAAATTAAATATTATCATTATTATTTAAAATAAAATTTATAAAATATTTGTTAAAAATCTCATAAAAATACTTGATAATTGAAAACCACAATTACAAATATAAGTAGTTGATATATTGAAAGCTAATATCAAGCACCAATTGAGTAGTTGATATATTAAAAGCTAACATCGTGTACCAATACATAAAACCATCATATGATATATATGTTGCTGGCCCATTGGTCCAACACTAATGCTATGTTTGGATTGAGGGCCGGCAAGGGAAAGTAAAGTAAAGTGAGGGTTTTGGAGGGTCAGAGTCGGCCCTTCCCTCGTTTGGATTGGTATTTTTAATTTAACGAAGAGAAAAGAAGGGTTAACTCTGACCATCCAAAACCCTCCGAAACCCCTCTTTTTCTGGCCCCCTGATTTGGGGTGCCGGGCGAGGGAGAACCTCGTAACGATTTTAAAATTTTTTAAAAGACCTTATTACCCTTAATTTTTTTAAATTAATTACAGAACACCACTTTATAAGTTTTTTCTTTCACTTTTTTCAATCTAATTTTATTTTAATCAAGTATTCACATGACACCCATCACAATCTTTGTTTTTATGTATTTATTTTTTGTTTGCATATTTTTTTATCTATTTGTTTATATTGTGTTTTTAATTTCTCAATTCATCCTTAGAATAATTTATCTTAATAGAATTCTATTCTTAATATAATTCTATTGCTATTGAAATTTTATTCAAAGTACAAATAAAATTAAAATTTTCTTTGAGTGAGAAAAAAAACTAATAATTATCTAATGCAACATGATTATTATGCTATGAATTAAAATATTAAAATAGGTTTATTAACAATATGATAAAGTGATCTTGTGATGATCCATATAGAATTGTAGAAGGAGTTGGTCTTTAAATCCTAATTAAGTAATTTGGTGTTGCATAATTGAGAGGGGAACTATTCTAAGAATAGTTAGAAGCTACTTTACATCAACAGGACTAGTTGTTCATGCGTGGTGCTACATAGGATAACGTGCTATTCAAAAGGTAGATTGTTCTTTCAACTATAGATTCTGATAACTAATAATTTGTTTGTATTTCAAAAATTTGATGTTTGAGAAATATATATTTTGGTTTCACTTTTATCTTCAACTTTGTTTTTGTCTTCTTTATGCAAATATTATATGGTTATATGATATACAATAGTTTATTTGTGCTTCAAATCTCCGAATAATTTATTTTCTTTTATAAATTATGTGATTAGACATTAATGCAATTATATTTTATTATAATTTGGTAATTTGTAGTGATTAGAATAAATTATGACTTGTTCAAGAATAATGGGATGAGTGGATTTTCTTGGGATCCAGTTTCTAAACTATGGGGTGCTGAGCCTGAAGTATGGGAATGATTGATTGAGGTAAAATTTTCTTACACACTATATTATTTTAATTTCATGTCTTTTCTATTATGCATTTTAATCATTATATTCACATGATATAATGCTCACCATTTTTCAGAAATATCCTCAAGCTAAAGAGTGGTGGACTAAACCCATTCCTAATTATGATAAATTGGTGATTCTGTATGGCAATGATCGAGCCACTGGAGATCAAAGTGAGACTGCTTCAGAAATGAAACGAAAACAACAATCTTTTGAAATAACTAATGATGATTTAAGGGAGAATATTGAAGAAATTGATCATTTAGTCTCCCAGAATGAGATATTATTAGAGAACGATGACACTATGGGAGGTCACTTTATTGATCTTTCAAAATCCCTTGAAAATCGATCTAGAGTTGCTTTTGAAGTTCCGAACAATTCAACAACTAAAAAAGCAAAGAAAGCAAAATTAAATAACAAAGATGGAGAACTCATTAAAGAGGGATTTGAAATGGTTGCAAATGCATTAATTGCTGGAAATGTCATTTATGAAAAAGTCAATACTCAATTTGATCCAATTTCAGAAGGTGACATTTGGAAGCTTTTGGAGGACATAGGAATAGATTCAAATTTAATGACTACTATTTACCTTTATTTCATTGAACGTCCTGAGAAAGTACGGGCAGTGCTTGGATGTCCGTGGGAGAAAAGAAAGGAGCTAGTGGAAAAGTTGGTGCTCGGTCCTTCTGGCCATTAAACATCAAACATATTCATCAACATCGTAGTAATATTTTTTTAAAATTTGAAAATTTAGTTTTTAGGATTTTTGTTTCTCATATATTTCATAAAGGAACAAGTTATTTTTCTCTAATTTTTTTTTTGTTTATTTTTTAATAATATTTATGTTATTTTAGCTATTTTAATTATTTTATATTTTAGTAGACCTAATCAAGCATCAATCCATTGTGATGATGTAAATAGCAACATTTTTTTGTCCTATACAAGACAATAATGTATAATATATTTCCAAAGGAAAAATAAATGGTTGTATTTGAGAAGAGACAAAATTAAAGTATAAAAATAAAAATCAAAATAATAATTTTAATATTTATTAAAAAAAATCTACTTAAAGTGTGAATTTATTCGAGATATTCATAATGCATGTGTTTAAATAGAAATTAGTAATTTTTATTTAATAATATGGGTATAATTGGTAAATCATATTATTATATATTCTTTCCTTTCCTTTCCCTTCCGTAACCAAACAAGGTTTATTGAAGAACTTTCTTTTCCTTTCCTTCCATAAAATTTGTCTATCCAAACGAGGGTTGAACCAGTCCTTTTCTTTCCCTCACTTTCCCTCCTCTTACTTTTTCTTCGACTTTTGAATCCAAACACTATGTAATGCTCATTTAATTATTAGTGCTTTGCTAATTAAATAAATATATAGGCTTTTATCCCATTTGTATATAGATATTGATAATATAAAATATATATATATATATATATTTATAAAGTCATTAGCCTAACACTAATGCCCATTTAATTATTAGTAATTTACTAATTAAATAAACATATGGAACACAGGGAGGCACGGGTTAAGACCCACCGGGCCGGAAATCCGTAACTGACTGGACTTTAGCAAGTCCAGTTATGGATCAACTTTTTCATAACTAGTGGCCGGACGAGTCAACACGCTGGGTTAGCAGGCTGGTTGGGCCCACAACCCGGTGATTTATCATTTTAATTATTTCTTAATTTTTTTTCAAAAAATTTGATTTTTATGGGAATCAAACCCAAGACAGGTGGTTGAAAAAGAATGAAGTCCACCAACCCACTTGAGCTATGATTGATTGTGTGAATAGGAATATTTATATTTAACTATATACATATGCAATGAATGTAAGGTAATAAAAAATTATTCTTCTAAAAGTTAAAATTCAAATTTTCATGAATAATTACAAAAGTTTTTAAATTAGACAACAAAAATAGAGTTAAGAAATCTTAAGGCTAGTGATTTATTTCACTAACAACATGATAAATTAGGCTCGTTTTAATAAAGATAAGATCATGATAATTTTTTAAAATTTAATTTTATTAAATAATAAATTTTATAATAAAAATGTATAAATGATATTAATAATTACAATAAATAAAATATTGATCATAAAAATAATTATAAATCTTTTGTTTAATTTCATGCAATGTATAGAAAAGACCTTAATGATAATATAAGATTGTGTGGATAATATAAAAGTAAATAAAAATTTTAAATGTTGTTTTTAAAAAATATATAAATTGTGCGTGGTGATTTAAATTAGGAGAAATATATAAATTTTAATTTCTCTTATATTAAAAAAAGATACACAAACAATTTAATTAAATTAGCTTTGTTTTGGAAACAAATTAAATGCAAGTTTTTTAATTTATTTTTTAGTTATTGTAAATTAATTTGATTTCTCAAATTTAATTAATTTTTTATTTTTAAATTTATTTAACAAAATCAATTAATTATTTTTTGTTTTAAAATTTTTTTAAAAAAATGAACGTTTCAGGCGTGCCCAACACCTTCTCGGCACAATAATGAAGGAACTAACCAACTGCTCTTATCTCTTGGGGGTGTTTAATAAATAGAAATAATATATATACATATAAGTGTTGGAAATCATCATGTTATTATCTTATTATTTTTTTTTAATGTTATCTTTAAAATCTTAAAGCCTAATTCTATCTGGTTTATATAACAAGGTGGTTAAGCAAGTATAAATTTTTCTACAACAATTTATGTATTTTTTAATAAAATCTATAATATCTTAAACATATTAAGTTAAATTCATAATACTCTTAAAATCCTGATTGATAAATGATTAAATTAAAATTTAAAATAGATTAATAAAAAAAATTTCCTACAACATAATTTAGTTTTATTTTTATCAATCTTCATATTAACAATATATTTTAATGAAAAAAAAATCTAAATTAGGATATAAAATATACATTATAAGACTATAATAACAATTGTCATATTATAACAGAACCCTTAATATTTTAAAATTTGTTAGATTTATAATTTCTATATTCAACTATTTTACAATATAAAAATTAAATTTAGTAAAATTTCTTTACTTCTCTCTCATCCAATGATTATCTTTAATTAAATGAATGGTTCTCCAATATATTTAAATTTAATCCCCATCAACTAATATCCAGTTTTAAAAACATAATTAAAGCATTATATATTAAGTATTTAATAAAATAAATTAATAACTACAAAAGTTTTTAATTATTTGAATTTATTTGAAATTATCTTAAGTATTTAAATATTTCAGACATGTATATAATATTTAAATTAAGCATTTAATATTTCGGGAGGCGGGGAGTGTATTCCCTGGCCCCAAACTCTAAAAATATTTCCCATCCCCAGCCCCGATAGAGCCTAGAATTGTATTCCTCGTTAGGGTCATTTCAATTGACAACCCTACTTAGTTTTGGGCGTAAAATTTGAATTTTGGGTGATCTTTTTTTTAACTTAAGGGTGACCTTTTTTTTATATCATGTTGATTTAATCAACTTCGTTAATTGCATCTGCAGATTTTTTTCTCTCCCAGGTGGCTAATCATCCAAATCAGGATCTAGTGACTTAGATCAGTGTGTATGTTTTTGTGATTCAGATCATGGTAAATGTCTAGATATTTTTTAAGTCTTTTCAAAACTTTATATTAAATTTATATTTGTTTTAATCATTTCTAGACTGATAAAGTGTAATCTCACTAAAATTGTGTGGTTTTCATATTGATTGTTTGCAGCATTCGAAATAGGGTTGCTTTAATAAAGTAGGAGGTGCATTGCTATAGTATTATAATGGTAGAATAATGTATAAAGTTGGTTTTTATAAACCAAAAACCATACTTATAATTTCTTACACAGTCTCTCTATTTTTCTAAACTTACTGTTTTAAATTTTTTTATTTAAAACTTTAATCTTATTGTCCCTTTATAATTTTAATTTTGCTCACCCTAAACTCTAAACCCTTACCTTAAATAATCAAAAAAGGGAACTGACATGACTTATTTAAACATAGTAAAGGAACTAAAAAGTTACAATTTAAAGTGAGAGAATAAAAGAGTAAAATTGAAAAAGTAAAGGGCTATTTAGAGAATTATACACAAACCCATAACAAAAGATATTTAGAAATGATTTATACACCTTGCCAATAGCCTTTTGGTCTATTAGCACCGGGTTTTTATGTAAAATGTTTATTTTGGGAAAGAAGGATCCGAAATCAAACCCAAAACCCATGTAAAATGAGGGCATAGATGCTTGTTGAGCTTGTAGTTGGGTTATGGTAAAGCCTCTCCATGTAGTTAACCTAATACTTCTGAACCTATGTCAACAACAAGTACAACACAAAGGAAGAAACAAAAAAGGCAAGCTCAAAGCACACATTAGTGATGATTCAGTTAACAATTTGGCCACCACTATTAGAGATGGGTTTGTATCTGAAAAATCCAGCCGATCTGTAAGCTTTACATGAAATCTTCAAGATGAGTGTATAAATTTGAAACATTATGGGTATTCCATTGAACAAGCTCTCATGGTGTATGAGTATTTGATGACCGATGATGTACAAGCTCGAACCTTTTTTGGAATGCATGAGGAATTTCACCAAGTGTGGGCAAGTAAAATTTCTCCACTATCGGTCGTGACCTTTAAGATGTGGGGATAGTAAGAAATTCTTTAATATGGTAGTTATCAATCTTATTGATGTTATTCGGCATATTTAGCCTTCTATTAGCTATAGAGATTACATCATTGATGACATGATTCTCTTTCAGAAAAACTTTCTGTATATGTTGTTGAAAATCTTGATCCACAACTAAAATTTTCTATTTTCTACCTGTGCAGTATGTCTCAACCGCATATGGGGGGTCATTTCTCCTATGCTTATATGTTTCCTCCTGTTATTGGTTTTGTCTGCCTTCTGTTGCATATACAAAAAGAAGTTGGCCATTGATAGCTAAATTGCATGTCTTTATTTTGAGGAAATATGTTCGTTTGAATTCTTACTAAAAGTTGTTATTCCTTTTTTCTTTGCAGCCACAACAAATTGTTTTTGACATATTTTCTATGAATTGATGTTAGCTTACATGAGAAAAAGGAATTACTAAGAATTGTTTTTTGGTTATCTTCATCGTCAGTTTTGTCCACAACAGAGCACTGTGGATGTACTGTCTCTTTTAGCAGAGTTGTGATTTCCATATTTTAATTTTACTTATGTTTAACCTAAAACTCCAAACATTTGGATGTATGTATGTAAACTAGTATTGGTTTGTATCCAATATGTTGAACAACAGTCATGTATGTTGTGATGTATGTGGTGAAGAATGATTTGCTTAAATGTGTCATGTTTTTTGTTTTTTTTTCTCTTTCAATAATGTGCTTAAAATGTTTAATGATGTATTAGTGTTTCTTTGGGTTGGTTTTGGTCAATGAATGATTATGTTTGTCAAGGCAATAGTGGAGATTGTTTGTAATAATTAAGATATTTATATATGCTAATACGTATGGAATCAGCATAGTCACACATTTGCTTCTTCAGTGAAAGACAAAATAAATAAATAAATAAATTACAAAAGCACATCAATGCTACCATAACAAAAACAAATAAAATAAATATATTAAGCACATTATAAATAATAAATAAATTATTTATTGATTTATATAGCATATAAAATAGATTATAAAGAAAATAAATTTATAATGTGCCTAATAACGAACTATGGGGTACCAAAGGTTTTCACACCTTCAAAATACATCAAACCAAACACAAGTTTTTCAAATACAGATAAAACATTCCAACCAAACACAAAATTCTATAATACAAGATTTCAAATACAACCAACAAAATACTAAATTTAACTCTCCTATATTTCTGAATACAGGGCTTTACAAACCCAAATCCACTACATTGAGAACTACATCTAACCAAACGCCACTTTAATGTATGAAAAATTCATACAAACAACACTCAAAAACAAACAAATAAATAGATAGGGTTTAACATGCAAAAGCACACTTAATTTGTTTAAAGCAAAGAAATTTTGCACAAACATCCTTCAATTTATTTTATTCAAAACATCATTCAAAATAATGAATAATATAAATAGAATAAAATAATAATTATTATATTAAACTCAATGTTAGGGTTTTACCCTAACTTTTCCCATGGCCAAGGTGGCACCTGGCCACCGACGGTAGCAAGACAACACTTGACCACCGCTGGTGGTAGGACCACGCCTTGCATGCAGTGTACGAGGCCAGCTATTGAGGCTTGCACAAGCTCCGCCGCACTGGGAGACTACGCTCCTACTACGCGAGCAAGCTGCACCCTCATGAAGTGCAGAAGCATGCAGCCAGCACGGCACCAGCACCTGTGTGTAGCACCGGTATGGCCTGCACAGTGCCTTTGCTTGCACGCTACACAGGTACAATCGCATATGCCTGAGCCTATGCGCAACCCACACCCGCATAGAGTTCAGTCGAGTTGCACGCACAATAGCGTTGCTTCCAAGCCACTTTTCACGCGCTAACCCCGACTTTTGCTTCTTAACCACTGACTATGCGTTGCCCAATGGCAACCAGCACAGCAACGTGTGGAATGATACAATAATAGGTGGTTGTATATTTGGTCTAAGATGAGTTTGAGTTTGGGTCTAATACGCAAATTTTCAAATCCTAAATGCACATATAGCCAACGGCGGTTGGGCCACTACCTTCTTATGGCCTGGAGCTTAGAGTTGACACCCCATGCAACTCCATTGTGTAAGGTTATTTGCAAAACTAAAATAATCAATGTTTATATCCAATATATAAACTAAAAACAAATACCCAAATATGATCATAAAGAATAAAAATATCATGCAATCATAAATCATTTTTCATCAATAAACAAAGATATAGATGCCCAAATATGATTACAACTAATTATCATGATTATAAAATATCTATCAATTAAAATAGATCAGCAAATATGAACATAAAAATAATGATCTATGCTAGGCAGAGGTAAAATAGGGCTCTGGTACCAATTGTTAGAAATTAATCAAAGTACATTATATGACATCCAAACATGTAAATATGTGGTATTATAAACCATAGAAAGACATCTAATATGTCACATTAATAATAGTAAAAAACAGGATCACTTACCTCAGGCCATAGCAAATTAAACAATATATACACTTGAAGAAACAAGGGCTTTTCCAATATATCCATTTTCTGCTTCAATGGAGCTGGGTATTCATGAGGACGTTAGATCGGAGACCCCTGGTGTTGTACTATATATAATCTTTACTATCAAAGGATTAACTCCACTTAAAAATTTAAGTAAATCAATATCCAAAGTGCTAATTAGAGTAAACTTATGATTGCATTAGATAAAGTCATGGACTAATTTATTCAGTTTGAATTCAGATTGAATTAATATCATCATGAAATTAGTTTAGAATAGAATTCAAACAAACAACTTGAACAATATTTAGGCCAAGAACATGTTGCGTGTGAGGAAGTGCGGAACTAGTGTGGCAATTCGTCGCGCACTTGGTGTTCAATATGACAACACCTAGCAATAACACAATGAATGGGCAATGCAAGGATGACATACAACCAATCTCACAAGAATAAAATAAGAGACGCCAATTTAACGTAGTTAGGCTAAGAACAAGCCTACATCCACAGGAGAACAATGCTTCACTATATCATGGGAAAAATAACAAGAGTAGAAGAGTACAAAAAATAGGCATAACACCACAAGAGGGTTACCAAGCTCTAAGAACTAGCCTTACCTCATAAACAAGGGTCTTACCTTGCTTTAATGAGATTAAGCAAGAACAAAAGCCCTCATCTACATCTTCACTCTTTCCACTCTCTAAATACAAGAGAACTCTCCCTCTCTATCTCTCTCGCTCTCTTTTCTCTCATTACACAACACCCAACAAACATAACCCTATATCAACAATAGAGCAATCTAGACCATTGGATTAAAAAGATTTGGCTTCATCCCAAGAATATCAAGTCAATATTTAACAGAACATTGGGTGAACAGTATTGCTAAAACTTATTTTAAAATGTGAAAAAAAAAAGTTCCTTTTATTTTCCTCTCATAGTCACCAAATTTTCTCTAACTTCCAAATTTTCCCTTCTCCTTGCTTTAATTTTTATGGATACGTGAATTCTTTTCAAACAAGAGAAATTAGATCGGATCTAAAGAGTTATTTGGTGTTCAAGATCTGACTACAGGAAGGTAGCATGATATCTTTTTTCTCCTTCTTTCCTATTGGCCAAATTCTATTTGTATTCTTACAATTCTACTGAAATGTATGGTTGATTGAGAATGAGAAATAGATTATGATATTATTCTATCATTAGGGAATGTAATATATATATATATATATATATATAAATTGATTTGACCAAAGGAACCCTAGATTGATATTGCATTAATTATGAAAGCTAATAAAATTTATACAATGGATTTGAAAATTTATTTTAGTATTTAAAGAAAACTTCGTAAATAACTCAAATTGGTTATAAGCTATAAATTAATAGATTTTACCATATTAATATCATCAAGTAGAGATTAGAATGTATGTTTGATGACATGTGTGTGTACATATGTGAAAGTATGGAGCATAATGTTGTCGTTTTTGGTTGATAGCATGCTAAAATTTATGTTGGCATACCATAAGAATGCATTATTTATATCAAGTATGGATGTGATTGAAAGGAGATAATGGATACATATTAGAACAAATTTGGTTTGATATTGAGATTTTATATAAAGAATAATTGGTAAGGATAAATGATTAGTGCTTACCTAGATTGGGTATGTTGGCCTTGAGATTGATATTGTATATTGTGATCACAATAGCATCTATCCATATAGGCAACAATAGAGTGTTGACACCAGTTCATATAGGTGACAATCGGGTTTTAAGGTACTGTATCTATATACGTGATACTAAGAGTATCCAAGGTCGATGAGATTGGGATACATGTCCATATAGGAGATGATAACGCATACCCTTTTTGAAATATGGTCATTAAACCATTAAACATACTTAGCTAGGTTAAGCAAGCTCAAATAAATAAATTGACATAAGAGTAGAAAATAGGGTAAATAATTTAAGAATTGAATTAGCATGATCGATTTCATGTTATTAATTACCTATATATATTTCTTTATGGGGACCCCACTATTTTAATTAATTTTAATTAGACCAGTCCTTTTATTTATTTATTTATTTTTAAATTAGGTTTTTAAAAAAAAACTTTTTAAAGAGCTTTATCCCAGACTCCCGGATCTGATTTGCGGTTCCGTAACCCAAGCTAATATCTTCACGCGTTATCTTGTTTTGGTTTTAAAATAAAAGAAGATTAGGAAACCAAAGAAAACCCTTCCTCCTCTCGTGTTTGTACCGTCTTTAGAGGCAAGATCTCGATATCTTCTCCATTGAGTTGGCGAGAATTCAAAGTAGATGTTTGTGATTTTTTTTTTTTATTGGGACTGGCTCTTTGGTTCTGATATTTAAGGATTCATGGATTTTATATGTTCAATTTCCTTTGCCTAGTTTGAGTCTTTATTGGTTTATTTGGGATTATGCCTTATAACCATATATTATTTTGGTGTCATTATGTATGTGGAGTTGATTGTTGTAAACTTAATCTTTTTGGAATTGTTTGCTAGGCACCATAAAATTGGGGGTGGGCCGTGTGGCAATGCATTGTTTGTTGATGCTGAGCTGGTGACAGTCCGTTGTGGCCTCTCATGTGATCGGAGTAAACATAAATGACCATAGCGTTACAAAAAATTTTTTTGTGGCCATAGCGTTATACTTATGAAACTTATGTGGCCACCAGTGAAATGAACCCCACCAACCTCATACCACTTCAGTACAATTTTTATAAAATAATATTTTTGGAAAAAAATATATTTTATAGTGATTACATATTTATTTATTAATTTATATTTTTATCAGACACTAAAGAGATCTAAAAAATTATTATTTTGTGCATTTAACGAAATTATTAACTTAGCTCGTTGGTTGGAGTCAATAATTAGAAAAATTATTTAATCAAAATTATTAATTAATCCAATATCCATTTAACCAGGTTTTAGTGTAATATATATACATATATAATAAAAATTGTTTAAAAAATCAAAATAAAAACCAATCAAAGTGGCACATGTGTCCCGTTAATGATATTTAATAACAATTATAATAACAAGAAATAAGGCAACATAAGAGTGGCAGTGGGTCATGGAATCCATGATCCCTGTGGGGATCCAACCAGATGGGAACAGGATTCTTCTATCTCTTCCATTGTTGGGTTGGGGGATGGATGGGTAAGCTTGTCACTATTTTCTTAAACAAAGTGAGAGCAGAGAGTGCACTCTACGCCCTGCAGGTAGGGTTGCAATTGAGCTGAGCCGAGCTTTGTTATGTTCAAACTTGATTCGATACTATTTGAACCGAGCTTAAGCTTGAGCTAAGCCTATTTTGAGCTTCCTTTGTTAAGCTCAAGCTCAACTCACAAAAGAAATATCATGCTCAAGCTGGGCTCGGGTAGCTACAGTATAATAGTTACAGTGCAGACTGGTACAATAATTTGCTACATTGATACAAATACATTAATTTTAATCATTGTAACATACCTACAGTAATGATTTAAAAATATTTAAATTGATATAGTATCATATTATACAATATCGAGCTTTTCTCGAGCATTAATGAGCTGAGTAATTTAAGGCTCGAGCTCAATTCATTTACTTAATAAATGAGTTTTTTTTTCAAACTGAGCCTCTAGCAGCTCGTAAGAGGCTTGGTTCATTTACAGCCCTACCTATAGGGATCCCCATTCGTCATCTATTATATTTGTATATAATCTTTAAAGTTTTAGTTAATTATAATTTTATCATTATTTTATCATTTATAGCTCTGACCAGCATCTCAATTCTCTTTCACTGGGCTCTCCCAAAACTTTTTTTACAAGTCACTGTGAATTTATCCAAATACCACCTCAAGTTGAGTCATATTTTTTTTTTACAGGTAACTGTGAATTTATCCAAATACCACCTCAAGTTGAGTCATATTTATTAAATTATATAGTTATAAATATATAAATTCTCTATTTTATGATTTGTCCTATATTGATAAATGGGGGCGAGAATTCCTCATCCTTATCTTTGATGGGGGCCAGGACAAGGAGACCACTTCCCATTACCATCCTTAAAGTTGAAACATCCAAACACAGGGTAATCCCAAATTAAAAAATGTCACTTTATCAAAAGTTCTCTCAACTGCACTCCACTGAGGGAGAAATTCAAAGAAAGTATATATATATATATATATATATATATATATATATAGCAAAGGAAGAAAGTACTATTTATGGTTTGTTTTGTTTTCTCTTTTTTGGTAAAATGAAACTACTATTTGTGTTTTGTTTTGTTTTTTCTTTTTTTAGCAAAATGAAGTACTATTTGTGTTTGCTGGATATAGTGCTAGTTGAGAGTCAATTTTATAATTAACAGTAAATTATTAATCATTCTTCTCTTATTTTATTTCAATTTCTTTGTATTTTAAAATTATCAAATAATTTCTCCAAAATTTTTTATTATTATTTATATTTAAATTACTAACACAAAACAAAATTATCTACTATCTATTTTTTTAACTTATCAAAAAAATTCATTTTACACAAAAAACACACACATGCAATACTCTAGTTTGATGAAAATTTAAAATTGAATATAAATATTATATTTATATATATAATAATAATATTTAAGGGTTTGATTTTGACTCATAAAAAAAAAAACCAAACCAAACCAAACAAAACCAAACAAACAAACAAAGTTTGATGTCTAAAATGGACTCATTGCTGTCATTTAGGAAAACAAGTATCAATAGATTCAGTACTGACGTCTCTCATCCGCATCCCTACATGAAGAGAGCAATGGCGGTGATGATCCCGAATGTTGACCTCCTACTCGGCGGCAGTCTGATGCCGGTGATCGGCCTTGGCACGGCTAGCTTCCCACCTCCACCGCCAGACACCATCCGAGCGGTGGTGCTGGACGCCATCGCCCTCGGCTACCGCCACTTCGACACCGCTTCCATCTACGACACCGAGCGCCCTCTCGGCGACGCCATTGCCGAGGCCCTCCGGCGTGGCCTCATCCAAAGCCGCTCCGAGCTCTTCATCACCTCCAAGGTCTGGTGCACCGAGACCTATACTGACCGTGTCTTGCCTTCCCTTCAAAAATCCCTTAGGTTTCGTTTCTCAACGATCCAATTCATTCAATAACTTCAACATTTTTAGGTTTTTATGCTTAAAAATTTGATTTTTTGTGGATGTATTGATAGGAATTTAGGATTGGAATACCTTGATCTTTATCTTGTTCATTGGCCTGTGAGTTTGAAGCCCACCGAGATGTTTTTCCCCATTGAAACAGAGGGTATGATGCCCTTTGATTACAGAGCTGTTTGGGAGGCAATGGAAGAGTGTCACAAGCTTGGCCTTGCAAAGTCCATTGGTGTCAGCAACTTCTCTTGCAAAAAACTTGAGCAAATTCTCAGCTTTGCTAACATCCCTCCTTCTGTTAATCAAGTGAGTGTTTTATTTAGTATATTAGTGTTTGTAGTTTGAATAAATAAATCTGGAACCATGCTTATATTATATTTGTTTTTTGTTTGATTCTCAAATTGAGATTCTACTGTAAATTATATCAGTTTCTCATGTGTTGTTGATTGTACTTTTTTTTCTTTTACATTAGCCTTCCATGTAGAGTTGTTTCACTATTTATACTTGATTAAGTATTATAAATAAGTTGAAATTTTTCTTAGGATTGTTTTCTCCATTGTCATTATTTTTATATTTGAGAATTTCATTTCTTGATTCTTGGCTTTCTTAGAATTTTTTTTTTTATTTCTCTCCACTCAAATGGCATTTTTTTTGTTCATCATAGTGGAGTGTGTCTCTATATATATATATATATGGGTGATATTTGTATGATTGTAATAATTAGTATATGTGATATGGTATGTGTAGGTAGAAATGCATCCTTTATGGCAACAAAAGAAGTTGATGGAGTTTTGCAAGGAGAAGGGGATTGTGATTACTGCTTACTCTGCTCTTGGAGGATATGGGCATGTTTGGGGAAACAATGATGTTATTGGATGCAAAGTTTTGAAGGAAATAGCAAGTGCTAGAGGGAAAACAGTAGCTCAGGCATGTTTAATTAATTTTCTTTTCGTTTTTTTAATAAAAATGATGATAATTCATCTGGGAGTAGAATTTAAAAAGGTTGACATGAATTTGTTATTGTAGGTATGTTTGAGGTGGTTGTATCAGCAAGGTGGTACTTTCATTGTGAAGACATTCAAAACAGAAAGAATGAAGGAAAACCTGGGTATATTTGATTGGGGATTAACTGAAGAAGAGTTGAAGAAGATTAGAGAGCTTCCACAAAAGAGAGGGAACAGAGCAGAGGATTTCATCTCACCCAATGGACCTTTTAAATCTGTGGAAGAGCTTTGGGATGGTGAGATATAATAAGCAAATTATTGGCAATTATATATGTGGGTTTCATTTATCTAGTGACTGTAAGATTTATGTTTAGATATAGGACAACTATCTTGTTCCAGGTGTGATATATTGTAATAAGCAAATATTGGCAATTATGTGTGTTTCATGTATTGACTCAAATATCCTTTGTTTTTTTTTTTTTTTTAAGGGACAGATCTTAGTTAATGAGCTAAACTAGAGATGAATAAAGGTGTCTACAGATTATTAGTCCAGCGGTATTAGTCTTACTAGTTCAAGTATTTTTAAATTTGAATCTTGTTCAAGTATTTTTAAATTTGAATCCCGTTGGATGTATATGGGGGATAGTTTCATTGGTGGCCACAAATGTTTTTAAGTTATAACGCTATGGCCACAAGTCTTTTTTTTCTAACCCGGCGGCCACAAAAGTTTTCTCCGGTAGCACGAGAGGTCACAAATGTTGTTTTATGGGCTGTTTCCGGTGAAAATGACGAGGTGGCGTCCACCTCAACATATTAAATTCAAAACTGTATCTGACTTGGCAGTCCAGCACATGATCCTTTTAGGTTTTACTACGTGGCAGTCCAGCTCAGCCCCCTTCAGTCCATCTCAGCCCCCTTCATCAAACTAGGGCTAGGGCATCGTTCTCTGGCCAGACGATGGGAACCTGCCCTAGTATGACTTCCTCTTGGTCAGACTAAGCAATTTCTCCAACAAGATTTGGGTACTACTCCGACTAGATTTGAGCATGACTCCGGCCAGTCTCGATCACTCCTGGATTTGATCTTGTTTTCTAGGTTTAGAAGGCTTGTGAAATGATTGTCAAATTGAAATTTAACTTTGTTTTGAATGAATGCTTGTGAGATTGTGAGATGTTCAATGTACTTCATTTATGTTATTGTGAGATTGTGAGATTGTCTTGAATTATTATTTCCGTTGTGCAATTTTGTCACTCTTCACATGAGATTTGTAATGCGAATTTTTTTCTCCATATGGTTTGTTGAAACTGGCGAAAAAATACAAGTTTATAATGCCAAAATCAATATCAATTTACAGTTTTAAAGAAATACAAGTATGCAGACTTGTATGTATCAAAATTTGCAAACAGATTTCAAAACTGAGGGAAAAAATGTGCTAATTTTTACAACAAGGATTTTGCAAACAGATGACAAAATCCTGAGAATAAATTTTAAGATTACAAACCTGTTAAAACATGATGGGAATAAATGTGCACAATACAAATCTACTGAACTGCAGAAACCTGGGAATAAATTAGCATGATACAAATCTAATGAAACCTGAGAATAAAAACTTCATAATAAATAAATCTGCTGAGTTGCAGAATCCTGGGGAAAAAATTAGCATAATACATATCTCCATCACAAGCTGGGAGTAAATGTGCACAGCACAAATCTGCTGGTTACAAAATCCTGGGAAAAAATTAACATAATTCATAATAAAGCCAACTAAATGCATAGTTTCTAGTGCTTACAACAAGGTTCAGCATAACAAATCCAACAAAATACATAACTGACAATGCTTAAAAGAAACTTCATAACAATAGTACTAGTTCACAAAGTTCATAATTTAAACTTCAAGAGAGTTTTCCATCATCAAAACATTCCATTTCCTTTCCATCAGGCATGACCGAGGAAGAAGCCCTATTTCTTGTTGGAGATTGAGGAGGCATTGTGCAATAGATCGCATTTCCCATGTTAGCCACACTAACATGTGAAGAACTGCTTATGCTGACATTTAATACTGGCCCTTTGTTGGTAATTTGACTTGGTTGCCTTGTTTGAGACTGCTGGGTGCCTATGAAATCAAGGGGCTGACTTGGTAAATTGGCAGCTGCAGTACTACCAACTGAGACATCTTCTAGATTGACTGCCTGATTACTTCTCCTCTGTAAAGCAAACAAAGATTCAAATAAATTAATGCAACAGAAACTAGCTTTCATAATTAAACAGGTTTTATATGACAACATTACATGATGTAATTTCTGTCTTTTTGGGCCAACACTTGAAGGTGCATGTGTAGGTGCATTCTCAATCCCCTGGCATCATAAAATACAGATTTTAAAAAAAAATTGCTGATATTTAAAATCATTCAACTAATGCATTTCAACTGAACTGAAATAAATAAAAAATACTTACTTTCTCGTGATGCCTTTTGTTATGGCCAATTGCATGACATACACTACACCTCCCTTTGCTTAATCCCTTCCTAATTAATTTTTGTTTGCCTTTCCCAGAAGTATTACCACTGGATTTTGATGCATGTTGGGCATTCTCAATTTCTTCAGCCTCTTTCCTCCTTGCTATTGCTCTCCTTCCCCTTTTTCTTCTCCCAACTGGTGGTGGGATCACTCTTGTGCCATCATTTACTTCTGGCCAAAGCTCTTCATTGTTGGTTGGGTTTATGAAGTGATGGTAGACCTTCATGTATGTATCCACCATGTAGCACGCATGCACAAATTCTTCTGGCTGCTGATTGTTACCATATATAGCACTGATTGCGTGAGGGCAAAGTAACCCTGTCAATAGCTCATCAGATTCATCATTCTCTGATTCATGCTGGTCAAAATCCCTAAACACCATTCCAACCCTTAACCGTGGGTTGTACAATTCCTTTTCTTCATTAAATTCTGCAAACCTAATATGACCCTCACCATTTGAATCAGACTCTGTCAATAGCTCATCAGATTCATCATTCTCTGATTCACTTACATCTCCACCACCAACTCCTTGTGTTACACAACTAGCTTGTGCGAAGGATAGGTCACCAGCTTGTTTGCCTCTACTTTATTCCCTTTGTTCATTCATGACCTCTTGATAATCCTCATCACCAGAAGACATATCATAATCAGAATCAACAAACTCCTCTTCTACATGAGGTAATGATTGCACATTACTATTTAACACCCCTTCCATATCAGACCTGTTGAATTTAAAAACATGAAAAAATTGCCATATTAGGCCAGTGATGATAACAAGCCAAAAAAATTATGACGTAGTTAAACCAGGACATAATTGATAATATGAAATCAAACAACATAATATGAAAATCAAATTTAAGAAACAACATAATAAATTGTTCTATGAAAGCAACTATACATTCAGTTTCTTACCAAATCCAAGAAATCCTTCCCTCTAATGCAAAATTTGATCTCAAAAATATTAGACCAATAAATTCTACCAAGGCATCCAAGTTCATATGTGGAACAATCAAGCTAAATACCTACACCTACACTTGCACCTGCATATGTGTGGAACAATCAAGCTAAATTTCGACATCCATGTTCAAGGCATCTTAAACTCCCAGAATTGGAATATTTACACAACATCAATCATGCATAATTTCATATGTAAGACATGCACCTCTTGTAAAGGATTTTCCACTTTTCTATGTTTTCAGAGTTCAAAATCATTTTATTCAGATAAGCCTACTTTGTGTATGATAGGGGTTCTACTCCTCCATTCTCTCAATCTATTATTGGCCTTTAAATATTCTTTAACTTATTACTGACCTTCAAATTTTTATTAGACACTAATAATATGTGTTCTTTTAAATGATTGTTAATAACTTATTAATGTCCTTTTGATCTAGCTGATATGTATGGTAAATGTCCTTTAAACTTGGGGCTTCATCTAATATTTTACGGACTCATTGTTCTCAGTATGTAATAGCCTAAATCGAAGGCAATCGAAAGAATGTTGGGTAGTCTAAGCTTTGGACTGCAATAAAGAAGTAAAACAGTAAGATGGGTACCTTTAGTCGTCGTTCCGGGATGATGTTGTCTGTAGCGATGGTCGAGGGTTTCCGATGGCAAAACGGTGGAGATCAATGGAGAGGAATAGATGACAGGGCGGAGAGGCGCGCTCACTGAAAAAAGGGACACTTGCTTAGGAAGCTCAGACAAGAAGGGTTTTTGGGACAAAGAGAAGAGAAAGGGGGCTGAGTTTTGATGAAGGGGGCTTAGTTGGACTGAAGGGGGCTGAGATGGACTGAAGGGGGTGAGCTGGACTGCCACGTAGTAAAACCTAAAAGGATCATGTGCTGGACTGCCAAGTCAGATACAGTTTTGAATTTAATATGTTGAGGTGGACGCCACCTCGTCACTTTCACCGGAAACAGCCCATAAAACAGCATTTGTGGCCTCTCGTGCTACCGGAGAAAACTTTTGTGGCCGCCGGGTTAGAAAAAAAAGACTTGTGGCCATAGCGTTATAACTTAAAAACATTTGTAGCCACCAATGAAACTATCCCATGTATATGGTGATGACAGTCAGTGTGAGTATAAGTTTAATATTTAAAACTGTGTTGTTCGATGCCTAAATTGATGATCAATCCTCGATTTAACTAATTAAGGTTGTGGCATTTTAATAATGTTTGTCATATTTATGAAAATAAATAAAATAAATAAAGATGAGGATGGTCATGATGGTGATGGTCAACTGTGTTCTCGTTGAAAATTGGAGCCCGAATCTCCCTGCCGGCCAAGTTGGTCAGGATCATTCAATGAGATAAATGAAAAACCAAAAAAAAAAACAAAAGGTTTGGAATTTAATGGTGGCCGAGGGCGTGTTTGGTTCGCTAAAGTAGAGGTCGAAGTGGCTGAAAACGTGAGTTTCAGACCACTTTTTTGTGTTTGGTTCACTGAAGTGGAGACCGAAGTGGTGATTTAATAACTTCCAAAACCAGCCACTTCCTGTTTTTGACTTCCGGATTAAAAGCTCCGAAGTGGGATTTGAGGCAACTGACTTCCCTCACGTGGTGTCACAGGGGTTGCTTGGGATCACCTCCATCCTTTCCCATTTCCCAATCTATTTTTGGCGATGTCGTGCTAGGGTTTTCATTTCGCCGCCTCTTGCCATCTGGATCTCTCCTTTATCTTCGTCTTCATCTTCGTCTTCACCCAAGCATCGTGGTGACTCTTGTCGCCGTCTACTTTGCCCGATCTTCCCTCTCTCGACTTCTTCCCTATTTTTTTCGCCATCCCTTCAGATCATACTTGGTAGACATCTCTCCTTGAAAATGGTTTTGAACGATGATATTTGGGATGATTTTAAGTTTTTTTTTTTTGTTTCGTTCTAGTCGTTCTTGCTTGTATCTTGTGTATTGTTTCAGATTTTTCCCTCTTTTGTTTTCGTTCCGGGTTTCACATGCCATGTCTATGATTTGAACGCATCCATTGTTTTTCACAAGTTGTTTTCTTCCCAATCTTGTGTTTCTTTGCAGATCTGCGAGCATGTATATTTTAGTTATTTATTTACTTTTTTTTTGTTTTCCTTGGCTTATTATTAGGAGATTTTCATATCATCAATATTCAGTGCAGAACTGAAATTTATCTAGGGTTTTCCTCCTTTTGATTTATTTCTCTGTTGATATTCATATGAATACAATATTTTTTTAGATTTATTGTTACATTATCATGCAGATCTTCAAAGCATGTATTTTCCCTTGTAGATCTTCATAGCATTTACTTTCATTTCTATTTTTGTTTGTTCATGATCAAATCATAGCATGCTATAACTGTTGTTAATGTTTTTTGACATACGTTATGTACAACATGTGAATAGGTGTAACCATATCTTCTTTGGTTTTTTTCTTTACTTTGATGGTTACCTCAGGGTTTGGTTATTACTTATGTACTAGGTTATTCCATGCTTTTCCTTTTGTATGATTTATACTGCTATTTTTTTCTCTATAGCATTATTTTTTCTTGTGTTTTTTTTTTTGTTCTTGTTTATTTGTTTGAATGACAGGATGCTCATTTGCGGGTTATTTTCTCTGAAGTTGTTATTTCCTTTATACTTCCTCATTAACAGATTTTTATGTTTATTTGCATGGTGTTTGCTTGTTTCAGTCTCATACTGTTCTTCATTTATTAATATTATGCTCCATTCCTCTATATGAACATGTTTTTCATATTTTATTTTGTTTTCCATATCAGATAATGAACCCCGTGAATTTGTTGTTGGTTTTCATAAATTTGTTTCTTCTTTACATTCCTTCATGAACTAATTACTATTTTGCTGTTCTTTTTCCTAATTCCATGATCTTTACATATCATTAATTTTATAATGTGGTGCAGTGTTTTGTACCTATTACGTTTCCATTGTGCAATTGCATGTTGTTTGATTGTTTCTTCTTTTCATTCCTTTGTGAACTGATCATAATTTTGTTGTTCCTTCTCATGATTCCATTATCTTTACATTTCATTTATTTTGTAATGTGTTACGTCATTCTATACCCATATTGTCTCGATATTTTTCTTTATTCTTGTTTATTTGTTTGAATAGCATGATGCTTATGTGCAGGTTATTTTCCCTAAAGTTGTTGTTTCCTTCTCCCTGGTTGTTTTACTCTCACACTATCCTTCATTTATTTATATTGTGTTCTGTTGTTTTATATGAACATGTTTTGACATATTTTATTTTCTTTTTTGTTTTCCCATCATGAACACCATGAATTTATTGATGCTTTTGATAAATCTCTTTCTTCTTTTCATTCCTTCATTAACTGATTACTATTTTCATGTTGTTCTTTTTCATGTTGACATGATCTTTAGATTACATTTATCTTGTACTGTGGTGCAGTGTTTTGTACCCATTATGTTACTATATCTCTATGGATTCTTGTTTATTTGTTTGAATGGCATGATGCTTATGTACATATTATTTTCCCTAAAGTTGTTGTTTCTTTTTTACTTCCTCATCAAGAGAATTTCATGTTCAATTGCATGTGGTCTAAATATTTCACGGTCCTTCATTTATTTGTATTGTGTTCAATTGATTTATATGAACATGTTTTGACATATTTTATTTTCTTTTTTGTTTTCCCATCATGAACACCATGAATTTAATGATGCTTTTGATAAATTTCTTTCTTCTTTTCATTCCTTAATGAACCGATCACTATTTTTATGTTGTTCCTTTTCATGTTGACATGATCTTTAGATTACATTTATCTTTTACTGTGTTGCGGTGTTCTGTACCCATTATGTTACTATATATCTCTATGGGTTCTTGTTTATTTGTTTCAATAGCATGATGATTATCTACATATTATTTTCCCTAAAGTTGTTGTTTCTTTTTTACTTCCTCATCAATAGAATTTCATGTTCAATTGCATGTGGTCTAAATGTTTCACGGTACTTCATTTATTTGTATTGTGTTCAATTGATTTATATGAACATGTTTTGCCATATGTATTTTTTTTCATTCCTTCATGAACTGATTACTATTTCCATGTTATTACTTTTCATGCTTCCATGATCTTTAGATTACATTTATCTTGTACTGTGGTGCGGTGTTCTGTACCCATTATGTTACTATATCTCAATGGGTTCTTGTTTATATGTTTGAATGGCATGATGCTTATCTGCATGTTATTTTCCCTGAAGCTGTTGTTTCCTTATTACTTGCTCATCAATAGAATTGAAGTTCTCCTAATTATTAATTTAAATTGTGCCGCATTGCCCTTGTTTCTAGTTTTTTCTGAATGTATTCATTTGTAGCTTGTATTTTTACTTGGACTGTATCATCTTTTGTTTTCTATTGTAGCTTTCAGAAATAATACAACTTCATAGGGTTGTGCATCATGTAGATAGCTATGTACATATAGGTAAACTAATATAGTAGCTGCAGTTCATGACTAATTGAAATTAGTAACGTTATCATTAATTATGTAGATGGATAGCTGGACTGTTAATGACCTTGTGAGGCCATTGGTTGCGGCGTTCACTACAATTGTTGTGGTTGTTGCCTTCCTTATTGAAGAAATGCATGTCTCTAGGGCAGGGAGAAGTAAGGAACCATCCATATTTCGAGACCTAATTAGGAAAAAACATATGGAACGTGTTTAAAGGAATGGTCGCGACTATTGTGTGAGCTATCTTATGATGGATGAGGCCTTTTTATGCATCTTGCATCGATCATGTGTGACAAGCACTTCCTTGTAGACACACGACATATATCAGTTGAGGAACAGTTATCCATGTTCTTGCATATTGTCGGTCACAATACCAAGAATAGGACTATGAGAATTGAGTTTCTTCGTTCAGGGGAAACGATTAGTCGATATTTTAATAGCGTACTCAAAGCTATTTGTGCCATTAGAGATGATTTTGTGCACCCTCCCAGCGGTAATTGTCACTCGGAGATTGAGAGTAACCCGAATTGGTTTCCATTTTCAAAGTAAGTAAGTTTATTCGACATATAACAAAAAATGTAATAATTTCCACTTAAATCATTCCTTGTTCCATCATGTACTGTTGTCATGTAGGATTGTGTAGGTTTGTTAGATAGTACACATATTGATGCATCTGTCCCACCTCAAGAACTACCCCAGTTTCGTGGTCGAAAAGGCCTAACCCAGAATGTCTTGGCTGTGGTGAACCCTGACTTGCAGTTCACCTACGTGTTGGCTGGTTGGGAAGGATCAACGAATGACTTCACTGCCCTAAAAGATGCATTATCGAGACCACAGCCGGAGGGAATAAAAATGATAGGAGGTAGGGAACCCTTTTATTTTATCAATTAAAATATTGCAACAAAGTCCACATGATGAATACTATTATTGTAGGGAAATATTATCTTGTAGACGCCGGTTATACCACTATGCAAGGGTTCATAGCGCCTTATCGAGGTGTTAGGTACCATTTAAAAGAGCATAGTGGAAGGCCACCAACAAACCCGAAGGAATTGTTCAACCTTCGACACTCAATGTTGCGGTATTGAGTGGAGCGCACTTTTGCAATCTTGAAGAATCGTTTCAAGATTCTAACATCACATCCTTTCTTCCCATTCAGGACACAGGTTATCTTAGTTCTTACATGTTGCATATTGCATAACTACATAACAGGTGTGGACTCAAACGACATGCTCTTACATGAAGGAATCACACATTTGGACGACCAAATCATGGCATCGCAGCCCCGATCGCAATGAGAACAACGTGAAGAAAATCGACAATGGGTTGAACTTAGAGATAAAATCGCAAATGACATGTGGACTCGATACAACGGCTTTGTGTGAAATTAGTACTGACACTTTTGTTGACTTATCGTTGCATACTTGTGTATTGCATGGTCTGTTTTTCGTATGTACTGCTCATTACTTGTAACTCTATGTCTTTCCCTACATCCTTGATTCACTTGTCCTACATGGGTTTTATCTTTATTAAAATTGTTGTTTAAGGCATGTTATTTATTATATGCTATGTATTGTTGAAAATGCACATGTTTTTCATTGTTTATGTTTAAGGCATGTTATTTATTATATGCTATGTGTTGTTGAATGGTTATTTATTTATAAATGAATAAATGCATGGTTATTGTAATTTGTTTTTTTTTTTTTTTTGTGTGGAATTCAAGGATTTACATCATAATTGCATGATTATTTCAGAAATGAATAAATGCATGGTCTACAGGTTTCCAATTTACTTGAAGCACTTGCTACTCAATTTGTATGAGTTATGTGGTTGTATGATTTCTATATTGGCATGTTATATTAAATACATTGATAGATATGAATAGCTATATGAACATGAGCATGCTTTTAGGATTATAGTTACATGTTATGTTTGCGAATTATAGTTACATTTCTAAGCTTGGTTTACCTTTTCTATGTTCTTCTAAATTATGTTTGCGAATTGTCTTGTATTTTGTTTTCTATCAATGTTGAACCTTATGGATTTGATTGTGCAATTGTTGTAGTTTCCATAAGAAGAGATGCAACTAACTTACATAAATATGATTTTATCCAATAGAATTCAAGGGCTTATGGAAGGCCTCCAGCGTGCAGCTGAAACATCCTCGTCGAGGGCATCTGGCAGCAAGCGTGGGACTCCAAATAAAAGATGGAAGGCTGAGTTCGACAGGTTTTTGATTCCACTTCTTGTTGACCATGTCAGAAAAGGGTTGAAATGTGACAAATCATTTAAAAGAGCAGCATTTGCCTTTGTTGCTGTTGCCGTCAATTCTAGATTCAAGACTGAGTTCAGTGCTGAGAACGTTGAAAACCATTATCGAACATTGAAATCCCGATACGCTGAGATAAAAAAGGTGAGAGATCGCAATAGTGCAGGTTAGGATGATGCCACAAAGACCATCACCCTTGACCGCCTAGTTGCTTTAGCTTACGTCAAAGTAAGATGGTTTTTGTTGCATGATAATAAATAGCACAACATTGGCATCCATAGGAACATATTTGATTTCTTATTAATGAAACTGTAATATAGGCTCACCCGACCGCCAAGCCTTTTATAAACAAACCAATTGAACATTATGAAGAACTGAGGCTTATATGTGGTGAGCATAATGCAACGGGCTCGTATGCAACTTCTGTGTTTGATGACTTCGGGGATAAATCAGACCATGGAGGCAATAATATGGACAATTTTGATGAAGCCCCAGTAGATCAGCCAAGTGATGATGATGTAGATGCTGATGCAAACTCCGCCCCACCAGTTGTTAGTAGCCCTGTCACATCCTCTACTCCAAGGTCACAACACTCAAGCAGGGGATTGAAGAACCCTTCAATAATGGGTGATCTCATTATTGTGGTGGGAGAAATGGCATCTGCCATTAAGAACCCCACCCACTGGACAGAGACCTTGTACGCAAAGGTTATGAAGGTAGATGGTTTTCATAAGAAGGAACTTGTTGATGCCTTTGACTATCTGCAGCTTCGTGAAGTTGAGGCCAGAGGTTTCACGGTGAAGGATATGGAACCCAGGAAGGATTGGATTGAAAAATACCTATCCAGGATGGATTGAATCAGCACCTAGCATGCATGCTTAACTCGTTCTCTTCACCTGACTTATTTTATTGCATGTTCCTGCATTTCATTCATCATGACTGCTTCATGTTTTGTAATGGGTGGACCTAGCATGGGACACCTTGCAGTGGTTGAACCAATTCATGCATTTCATGTTGTTATCTGCATCTGTCTCTCATGAACTTATTGACATGCGTATGTTTGTCTGAACCTACTTATCTTTATGTTGCTCTGTATGGTTTGGATATATGTCTGTTTGTCACTAACATGACTTTCATTTTTTTTTGTTGGAATTCAAGTTATGATAGGTTGGCAATGATGAGAGGCAATTTGTGGCAATGCACTGAGGCATAGTTCTATAATATGACACGAAAGTCAAAATTGGAGCACTGGCGGGGCAAAATGAGGGGCACTTTAATGCCAATCTTTTGCAGCCATTGCGTTTCTGGTTGGCTTGAGTGTCAAGGTAGCATTAAGTTGGTGTTCTTATGCATTGTTTCAATTGTCTGAATGTATGCAGGTTATTTTTAAAAGATGGCTCTCATGTTCGTATTTGTTGATGTTTCTGAACTATTTGTATTTTAATGCTTTCATCGATTACTTAATAGATTATTTGTTTTTACCCGATTTGTACAAGTGTGGCGAGGCAATTAGGAGGCACAGCGTGCCACCATTACAGCCAACTTGTATAGTTTTTGGTCCCTTCGGTTGTTTTTACAAATAGAACATGCACCGATGAATGTGCTTAATTGTCACTATTGCTACTACCTGAGCCATGCCAAGCAAATGTGAATTGTTTTGGTTCAGTACTACTCAGAATTGTAAGTATATTTTTACATCTTATTGGAAATTGCTATGCTCTTCTATTGATCTTATACTTGATAATATTTGATCTTATACTGGTTTTCCTGCAGAGGTAGTGACCTATATACATAAGCATCAATGGGCTCTGTAAGGCTTTCGATTGATTCTGGAAAGGAAAAACATAGCAGTTCTTCCTTCAACAGTTCAGCAAATGCAGTTAGTCTTCTATTTCCCTCAACTTTGGCACTTTGTGTTTTGGTAGAAATAGCTATCAGAGGTATGTCGAGTAGTGATCCTTATGTTGTTTTGAAGCTGACTCACACACAGATGGAATGCTTAAGAATGGGATTGGGCTCGACATGTATTGCAAGGAAGGAAATCTGAGAACTACTGTCACGCCCCGAACCCGGCTCACCAGGCCCAGTGCACTGACAAACGGCCGCACACCTACAAGGCCGAAACCAAGTAGACATACAAGACCTCAAAACCTGATCCAAACAGAATAAAGAATCAGACTAAATGTTTGCAAAAACAAAACAACTAATTCAATCAAAACTTAGGCCCACACCAAAAAAAATGGTACTTATTACAAACTAATTATACGGCGAAATACCCAACGATCCTTGCTAAGTTTTCCACCACTCAACCCTACTCCTGATCTGAAAGGGAAAGAAAACAACTTAATGAGCTTGGGAGCCCAGTAAGCAACCACTAAAAATATCGGGATCAGAAAAATATTCAATAATTTCTAAAAACATACAAAATGTAACAAAGCGGAATAAATAACAAAGTGAAATTTAGAAATCGGAAATAAATCATACAGATTTACTTTACCAAAATAACAAGCATATATGTCCCCCAAACAACTAATGCCAAAACAAAATATCATAACTCATTTATTTAAACTCGGTGACCCGAGTCGGATTTCGGAACTCATAGGTTTACCCTCGGTGATCCGAGCCAGAATATCAGAAGCCGTTATTCTTCACCGACAGAACGGTGCGAAACTATAGTTTCTATGTCAGAAGTACGTGTCGACACGGTCAGTGTTTAACCCCCAGTGACAGGGTTATTGCATTGTTAATTGGAGACTACGAACTTCTATACAAAAATATACCAGTACGTCCAAAATTATTGTCAACGCAGAAACACTAAAATTCTGTGATCCCGTTTTCTAATGAAAATAATTCCAATTATTTCAAAATAATATAATGCTAATGTCTGACAACAATAATTAAAATATAAGTAATCCATACTGAATACATAATTAACATATAAATCATGATTTTTGCAAACATTCAATGATTAAATAACAATTGCTTCTAGAAGATCCAAGTAAAACAATTCAAGAATATATTATAAAAATAATGATAGTAATAATAATAATAATACTAATGCAGTGGCTGCCAAGAAATTCCGAAATCCATAATATTTAAAGTATTTGATTCACTAAATAACAGTTAAATAATTAGAACTCTATAAGCTTTGAAACATGGATAATTACAGTATCTTAAAACCCATATTATTTAAATATAATATCATGAATGGTTTTACAATAAAACCCAAAGTAATTAAATAATTATGTATATGTTTATCGGAAATCCAAAAAATTTGCATATACATATATGTACATATTTATATGTGGTGTACTTACCTGGAGATCCCAAAAATCTAACTCCCACTCGAAGACAAGATCAATCCTTCTTGAACAACCCTAAAAGCATAATCAAAATCTAATAGCTCAAAACAATAATTTAACACAACCCAAAATATGGATCAAAACCTATGCCAAAATTTAAAGACTCACTTTCTACTCTATCTAATACTAAACATCTAATCACAAGATAACTTAGCCCGTACCATAGCCAAAAATCATGTTTCAAGGGAAATGATATTTCAACAAACACCTTGTGGGCATAACCAAAACTAAGCAATTAGCCAAGTAAACAAATAAGACACATGCTATTCAATACAAACTAATATCCTTTACTAGCAAAGCAAAGAAGAACTAAAAAATATAATATGCTAGCATCATCTCTTTTTACCCACAAGCTAGGCAACCTAATTGGCAAGAACAAGAAAAAAAAAATTTCAAACAAAAGGCTTACAAGGTTGGATGGCGAAAATTAGGCAGGCAACAAGCCCTTGAGGCCGTTCCTAGCTCCATGGCATGCAAGGGAAAAAGTCTATGATTTTCATCGGCTCACCAAGCAAGGGAGGCACAAAGTAAGATAGATGAAGTTTTTGACCGCCAAATCACCTTTTTGAAGCTCCACACCCAAGGCGATGGCATGGCTAATGGTGAGGTTGACGGTGAGGCTAAGGAATAGGGAGTTCCGGTTAGTAAAGAAACAAATGGAAGAGAAGGCTCATGGCTTTAGAAAGAAGATAGAGGGGTTTCACGGGCTAAAGAATGAGAAAATAAAAGCAACCGTTTTTTTTTTCCTTATTTAATGGAGGTGGGGGGTTTTTTTTTTTAGATAGGTGGGGTCCACAACTACATTCAATGTGTTAGAGAAATGAAGGAAGCAGCTCTGGAGTCTAATGAGTACACACACTCTGTTTTGGTTGATGGTCTATGTAGAACAGGCTTGTTTGAGGATGCACAAAATCACTTGGCATGTACAATGATGGTCAAAGTTGATCATGGATTATTGGTTCCAATGTTATTAAAATGATGTAAATTTTTTGTTGATGTTGTCCAGGGAAAGTTGATGTCTGATTATAATATAAATTGTATATTTGCATATTGGCCAGGGAAATTTGATGTTTGATTATAATATAAATTTTTTTTTATGTTTACTTGTACACGATTATATTGCACAATAGGTGATAAAAAAATTTGTTTTTCACATCATAACTTTTTTTTCCTTAATATCAAAAGAATATTACAGAAAAAACATAAAAAATTTAAGGGTAAGAAAAACATAAAAACAGATACCCACTCAAGAATGAGGAAAAAAAATTCAATATGAAATTGTCCAAAAAAAAAAAGATTTTAATAAATAAAGTAAATTTGTAAAATTATAATTAAACCAATTTATTGTAAATATTGGTTAACCATTTAAGTTGTAATTTATGGGTTGGTTTTTACAAGACTAAAAAATAATTTAATTAAAAGTTAGAAAATTAGAATTAAATCAATTTGTTGATAAACCATTTAAAATTAATTTGTAATTTAAGGGCTGATTTTTGCAAAATAAAACAAAAATAACTCAATTAAAACTTATAAAATTAGAATTAAGCCAATTTATGTAGATCAACTATTGAAAATATAATGTATGGTAAATAAAAGTAATTAATATTATAAAAAAACCTAAAACAACATTATACTTTAAAAGTATTTATAATAACCTCTTTAACAAATATGGGGTAACCTCACCCCTTACTCGAAGTGGTGATTATAACCCAACTTCGGTATTACCAAACACAAAGAACTACTGAAGTCACATTTTCCAGATTTTCACTTCCATCATCCAAACACATGAAGTGGTTCCTGATGTCATAAGTTCCCTCTCAACCAAACATATGGAAGTAGAGACCTCTAACTGAATTTCATACTTCCACTAAAGTGGTGTTTTCAGACTTCCATCACTTTGGTCATTCACTTCCTAATCAAACACGCCTTGAGTTTTGGTTTTCAGTCTCTTTACTTTAAGGGTGATTTTTTTTATATACCATGTTGATTTAATCAACTTAATTTATTGCATCTGCAGATTTATTCTCTTCCATTAGGTGGCTAATCATCCAAATCAGAATTCAGTGACAGTATGTTTTTTGATTCAGATCATGCTGGATGTCTATATTTTTTTTTAATAAAATGTCTAGATATTTTTTTAATCATTTCAAAACTTTTAATATTAAATTCATATTTATATATATAATTTTAATCATTCCTAAACTGATAAAGTGTAATCTCATTAAAAATTGTGTGGTTTTCACATTCATGGTTTGCAGCATTTGAAATGGAGTTGCTTTAATAAAGCAACTCCAAGAGGTGCATTGCTTTAGTTTTCTAATGGCAGATTAGCGTGCGTTTGAAGGTGGTTTATATAAACAAAAACCTATAATAAGAGAAATGTTTATAAATAATTTATACATATTGCTAATAATTTTTTGGTATATTGACACTATAACTTTTGTGTATGTGTTATAGGTGAGCTCTATGTCCGTTTTTGGACTTCTTTTAAATTAAGCACTTAATTTTTATTTATAAATAAAATAAAATAAAATATACGTCTTTGTTGGTACTTTTTGTAAGATTTCCAATGAGTAAATAATTGAACTTCTTTATATTCCAGAGGATAATAACCCATTGAAGCTCTGAAATGACAAGGAATATTTCCACCATGATACTCAATGGATGCAATTTACGAATCAAATTCATTCTTTTTTTTTTTCTTTTCTTTTTTGCAATTCTTTAATTAATATTTTAGATTATGTATATAACAATAGGGACAAACTATTGAATAGACTTTATTTATATTTTAATGAATATATTGGAATGATGTCAAACTCTCAATTGTTTTTGTATTGGAAGAAAAAATAAAACCCATCTCACATAATCAAAAATTGCAATAGAACAAAAGTTGGAAAAGTATGAATTATATTTTTGCCAACAATAGAAAATTTTACACAATAAATTCCAAAAGGAAAGCAACTTGAATAAAGACATTTGTTTATGAAAGTATTAGAATTAGGGAATCAAACCAGCCACCTGTCGAACACCTTAGCCCCATGCCTCCAAATAATGTCATCATAGGAACAAACAACACTATCACTCCACTACAAACTACAGAATAAAAAATAAGGTGCATATATATATATGTAGCTTATTATCAAGATGAATATATAGCTTATTATCAAGATGAAGTATGTGCGGATTTAATTGCAAGTTAAAAACAAGATTAGGAATCTCAGTTGCGGCATTGTCTTTTATGAGTCATATATAAATATTATGTATTTTTTTAAATAAATATAAAAAAAATGAGACATTAAAATGTAATTAAACTAGGCAAGTTCCCCTGCATCGGGGTTTTACAATTTAGAAATTTTGAAGTAATATTATATACAAACATTCAATAAAAATTATAATATTATGATTAAATAATTCTATATAATTGGAAATGTTGGCCTATCTTAGTTTAAAAGATCTCATATATATTTACTGTTCAAACAAATAAGTGTAATTAATTATTTTTCAATTATTAATATCATATTTAATAAAAAAATAAAAATATTTCAATTTATTACTTGAAACAATTATACATCTATTAAAAAGGTAAAAGGAAAGCAATAAAGAAAATAATTATATGGTGAAATCATCTATCTATGATATTTTTAAAAAATGAATAGAAATCAAATTATTTCTTATAAATCATTAATGTAGCTAATTTAGGATTTTAATATCATTTTTTAAAAGAAGATAAATGCACATGATAAAATTGGATTGAAAAATAGGAGTAACTAAATATAATTAATTTGCTTAACCAATAGGATGGCGCTAACCTTATCCCTTATTTATTATTCCAAGCCATTGAGGCTATCTCCATTCCCATCCCCACCGGCCACCCAACCTTTTTGTTTTTTTTTAAGAAATTTCCAACCTAAAGTCTTCACCATTATTTCATAAATTCCTTTTTATGGATCAAATATATATATATATATATATATATATATATATATATATATATATATATATATATGATACCCATATACAATTAGGGACATACGGACAACTAAAAATTGATTATCTGATCATGCATCCAAAAATTGGGTTGAAAACCTGCTCTCACACCCAGAATTTTTTAGCAACTCACTAGTTCATTTCAAATCAGAACAATGAAAATCTCACAAATTCAGTCTTACATAGTAGAATAAAAGTTTCACAAACCAAGCCTGATATAATAATTCAGAAGATCACTTTAGCTGAAATAAATATTTTTATTTAAAAAGGTTTTTCCATGCACAATCATCAAATATGAAACAAAATGGTATAGTGTTATTCAATATATATATACACACACTTCATGAATCACACAATACCTAACTTCTCCAAATAAAAACAATAATAAAAATAATATTTCTCCGGCAAGGAGATGCCTTGATGAAGTTAAGTTCAAACAGAGAAAGAGAAAGGAGGAAACATCGCTTTTAATGGAACTACATGGAGGTGTTATCCAAGACAAGGGGATTTAAAAAACTAAGCATGATGTTCATTTTCTTGCTTACAAATTTATTAAAACTTTCATAGTTCGGCAAATAGATTCTCAACTTCTTGTTTACTTATATGCATAATAAATAAGATTAAGTACACCATTGATTGAATAAAAATTAACGTAAAAAAAGGTGCCAATTAAATGATGTTAGTGGACACGTTTATAAGTATGAATAATTCAGCCGTTTGAGGAATCTTTGCAAATCCAACTAATCAATGCCATTTGTTTATTTGCCTTGTATATTTACCCTTTTTTATATTTTTTTTTTTTTCAATTGATGTATGTTCTTGAGTTTGGTATGAAAAATTTTAAAATATACCTAAGTTTATACCTTTATAATTTTAAAGAAGATTAGTTCATAAGTTAATGATGGTCATGCGTGTGTTTTTGTTTTTTTGGCTTATTGACTTCTTATTTATTCTGTTTTTAGCTGGTATTATGTGTTAATGATGTTCGTTGACAATTTTTAAAATAAAAAATTGGAAATAAAAACTAAAGGAAAATATTTATATAAATATAAACAACTAATCTCTTGGTAATTAATTAAATAAGAAAAAAAAAGGCATAAAATTGGTGGATTTATAAAATGAGGTTATATTCCACAATATTAAAGAAAATACATAACAAATATAATTCAGAGAAAAATTAAAGAATAATTTTTTTTTCCTTAAAAAATTTGGGCATATATATAGAGTTGCAAAAATGTATAATTACATGACTTCTGCAGAATTCATGTGTGTGTATATTCAAAAATTAACTATTTTTTTTTAAAAAAAGATCATTTTACCTTATTATAGTTAGATTAAAATGTAAAATAATAATAATAATAATTCTTTGCCAAATACATTAATATATATTTAAATACCTCCAAAAGATCTTAGGTCCCTTGATAGCTAAGATTTTCATTATGTAGATTCAAAATGGGTTAAACGCATTTGTAATAAAAATCCAAGATTGTGAGAACAGTCTTGCAACTCGATCTCCATGTCAACCTGATGGAGACTTACGATGGATGGATTGTTATTGCCCTTGTGAATATCAGTGTTTTGTTGATCTTCACATGTAAACATAATTTTTTATTAAGGCATATACCCAAGTAGATATTCTTACATAGTGTGTGTATATATTATATATTTCCATAAAGAGTCATTTGTCTTTCAGTGCCAAATCCATCTATAAATATCAGCAAAAATGGAGGTCTTAAATGCAACTACCAAGTCTCATCAAAATATTACTACAAACAATCAACCATATCACACTCTTTCTCAAGAACAAATAAAAAACAAGTAGAAGAAAGAAGAAGAAGATGGTGAGCATTCAAGAGATGAAAACAGCCACTGTAAGTCTCTCACCACCATTACCATCAACTCACCTGATCAAAGGGGTAAGCATACCAGAGACTATTCTAAGTACCACCGGAGCCCGGCCTATTCCACTCATCGGCATGGGCACCGCCGCCTACCCTTTCTCACCGGAGACTACAAAACCTGCCATTCTTCATGCTATTGAGCTCGGCTACCGCCATTTCGATACCGCTTCCCTTTATCGCTCCGAGGAGCCTCTCGGAGCTGCCATCACAGAGTCATTACAACTTGGCTTCATTAAATCTAGATCAGAGCTTTTTATTACATCCAAATTATGGTGCAATGACTGCCACCCTCATCGTGTCCTCCCTGCTCTCAAAAAAAGTTTACGGTAATAAAATTGTTCATTGTTAAAAAAAAATTTCATGGTATCAGAGCTTGTTTGACTTATTAATTTGTTTAATCATTATTGTATGGTGTAGAACTCTTCAATTGGAATACTTGGATCTTTATCTCATCCATTTCCCGATTAGTTTGAAACCGGAAGGAAGCCTTTTTCCACTCCATGGTGAAGAGCTACTTCCATTGGACTTGAAACCAGTTTGGGAGGCCATGGAGGAATGCCAAAAGCTTGGCTTGGTGAAAGCCATTGGAGTTAGTAATTTCTCATGCAAACTCATTGAAGAACTCTTCTCCATTGCTAATATCCCTCCTGCTGTCAACCAGGTATATATATATACATATAAAATAATTAATGATGATGATGATGATGATGATGATGATGATGATGAAAATATATGTATATATATATATTGTGTATAGGTGGAGATGCATCCAGTTTGGCAACAAAAAGAGTTGAGAGAATACTGTGGAAAGAAAGGAATTCATGTGACTGCTTATTCTCCAATTGGAGGACAAGGTGGTGAAGGAAGTAGAAATATGGTAATGGAGTGTGATGTGCTCAAACAGATAGCCAAGGCTCATGGCAAGACTGTGGCTCAGGTAATTGACTAATTGATCTTATATCCATATGTATATTATATATATATACATATATATATATATATATATATATATATATATATATATATATATATATATATATATGTATGTATATATATGATTGGTTGATTTAACTAATCAGATAAATCTATTGGTGTTGTGTTTTATGGGTCATGTTAGGTTTCCTTAAGGTGGGTGTATGAGCAAGGAGTGAGCTTGGTAGTTAAGAGCTTTAACAAGGAGAGGATCAAGGAGAACCTTCAAATATTTGATTGGGAATTAAGTGATGATGAACTCTATCAAATCGGTTTGATTCCACAATCCAAGAAGATTACTCCCAATTTAATGCTGCTTGGTGAAGTACCCAAATCACTTGATTATGATTTTGCTTGAAAGGCCAAAAAAAAAAAAAAAAATCTCACCGAGGAGGAAATTAACCTGATCTTATAAAATAAATAAATAATCTGATTTATCAAATTGAGGTGTTGAATTTTCTCTTACTGCAGCTTTTGTAATTCCAAATATATGTATCAGTTTTCTGAGAATGTATTTCAATAAAGGTGTTGTACAATTTTAATTGTTTCTTTAAAGATTGTTTATTGTTGAAATTTTGATACTTGAAAAGATTCATCACTTTGAAGATTGATTTTTATTTTTTAAATTTTTATTTTTATTTTATAACCAAGAGGGCAATTTTAAGTAATAGTTGCTTAGGGTCACTTATGTAAATGACTTAGTTTGATTCTTTGGGACGTGTAAAATTCCTCTAGAAAAAACAAGCTACCCGCAAAAGATTAGAATGAAGTATGATTTTTTTTAATATGCTTCTCCAATGTTAGGATTGTAGCAAGAAGATTGAAATTTTTTTATATATATCATTTATTTATTTATTTTTGACAAAAATGATAACTACTACTCTGTTAGAGGGTTGTCAAGAGATAAATAGTTATCATATGTATGCTCAAAAAAATTTTAAAAATCAAATCCCTAAAAAAACCAGGTATACAACACCTCTCACATGGAATCCACCGGACCTATTTAAACATTATCATAAACAACATTTGAGACCGGGAACAATGATGAATATCACTGCACTTCACGCAAAGTTTCGATCTTTCATAGCTCTTTCGCTTTGAGCCTTCAATGCTTTGTGAGTGGCATATGCTTTACCACCATACCACTCGGCTACCAGTGACATGTCTACCAAAATAATATTGTTAATTTGATTATTTTTAAAATTAGTTTTATAATTTAAATGCTCTTTTCTGATAAAAAAAAAACTCTAATTTTAATCTTTTAAAACCAGACTGCGTATTTTATGAAAAAAAATTATTTTTACGAAATAGATCAAAGTTTTGAAACCTTAACAATTTCTTATATTTTATTCTTTGCCCGCGTAAAATTGTCATCCCACACTCTTGTAAAAACCAAGGAAGGTCTAAAATTTACATGCAATTATGAGAAAACAGAACGTTTTCTGCAAAAGATTTCTTGAGACCATATGCCAAAAACCCCTTTAGAAAAACATATCTGCTTTATCAAAAGGAAATATATATATATATATATATATATATGCAGATATATATATTTTTGCTATTTGATACAATTTTTTAGGTTAATATTTTAAATGATAAAAATGTTTGTCAATTCATCAGGCTCAATAGTCGCCAATGACAAATTAATAATAGAAAACAACTCTGACAAAAACTCCAACAAAAAGGAAAAAGAAAAAAACCCAAAATGAACAGACTGACAATGCTCAAATTGGGACTCTTGTTGCAGCTCATTCCATTCTACAATATTTACAATCTTTGACGACTGAACTAAACAAGAGAGCTAAATCTCCGAGGTGGAAGATGAAAGGTATGAGTGGAGGAAATACTTCGATGATAAATCACTTGTCACTCGAACTCCAGCCATATGTTCTGGTAAGACGGATCTGAAGGAGAAAATAAACATTGAATTTGTTGTGATTTAGAAAAAGAAAAGAAAAGAAAAATTGCGTATGGCAGAACAATTATCCTTGACCTGAGCAAATGCATAGATTGCACGGAGAATTCGAGCATAATCTGTGCCAAGATTTTGTATCACTACATCTGCTAAAAGCGTTCCCCACAATCTGCATTCAGAGGAAATGCAGCAATTTGTACCAGAATAAAGTCATAAACTGCATATCAATTATGAAGAGCTAATCGAACCAATCTAAGTTCTCCAGAAAAAAACTTAGGAGGCATGGGCGATAAAGTCAATATCAAAGTGCCAAATTTAATTTTTAATAGAAGTTGTCTTAACATCAAAGTGCAACACACAAAATCAGAAAACTCAAATACTTTGTCAGACAACTGGCTTCAAACTTCCTGATTCAATGTCCTAAGATAAATAAACAGATAAATAAACAGAAAGATGACTTGGAACTCAATGATGTTTTTCTAGCAAGAATGGGTAAGAGAAACCCACTAGGGAGGAGTATTGACATCGTGTACAACAGAGGGAAAAACAATACAAGATTAAGAGAAATGAAATATTAGTTTTGCTGGATGTAATTTACATACTGGGCCGAATGTCTATACAGAAACTATAGCTACGTTAGACCTCCTGGGATCTTCTTAAATCAAGATGAAAAGAGGTATGATGTGAAAAGCAAAAGTATATATATATATATATATATATATATATATATGCATATCCTAGATCAGCAAGTTCAAATGGTAAAACTAACTTGTGTTTAATTACTGAAACAGATAAGCATATAAGTTGGATATGACTTGTCAGGGCTCTATAAAACATGTTCTGGCAGATAACCAACTGATTAAGGAAAGAACATGAAGTGAGATCTACCTAACCTGGTCGTGTTTAATGTTTATTATTTCATAATTGGGAGAAGGACAAGGATTGTTCTTGGGGTTCCTAAAAAATTTTGGAAGCCCTGCATAATACAGTCAATACTTCTTCCCTTCATTTCAAGTATGTATATGGCCCAAATGTCTTTTATTTTCCTTTCCTTTATGCAAATACAATTTGTATATCCCTTAACCTTGCAAAATCAACATATGTTCACATATTCAACATTTTGTCTTAATAACATGTGATTCCATATTTCTGTGCACCTATCTATTGTAAGTGCCTAAAATTTAATTCAAGGATAGCTACATAAGTGTATGTCAAACACTAGTATGGTTGTATTCTCCAAGAAGACACTAGGAAATTGCATGAAATTACAAGAAAAAAAGATTAATTTCTGAAAAACCAGAAAATATATCATGAAATATAAATAGCAAGACATCAGATTGTCTACAGTAAGATTTAAAAAGGGGCGTACTGGCTTATAACTAGCAATGATATGGTCAAAATTCCATGAAAAAATAAAGAAGGGAAATTGCAAGCAACTAGTAACATTGGTTGACTCTTATGAAAGTCAAAAGTTCATGCATTTCAATTTCGAAAGTACATGATGCTTCAAAATCAGCTTCCTAGGAGTTCTTATGAAACACAATGCTTTTCTTTAACGTTAGATTTTAACAGCTGAGAGTATAATGCAATGATACATCACAAAAGCAAACTACAGGATTGAAAAAATACCACTTGAAAAACCATCTATTTGGTTGCATAGAAACTCATGAGAAGGTTGTCATACTGAACCGCGTATCTGATATTTGGAGTAAACACTAAATCTAATACGATGGAATCATGCTCAAAAGATGCAGAAGACAGAAAAAGAAAAAGAAACACTTACAATGGGCCAACTAACATCATCATGCTCCTAAGACCAAGATATCGTGATGCTGCACGTGCTAAGCCCTGCACAGGGTGGCAAAATAGAATGATGACAAACAAAATAATTCTTTCAATATGCAAGAAAACAATGTAAGTTCAACTACTTAATGGGAAGACTGGCCTCATAGCTATGGATGATTAAAGACATTCAGAAAACAATCAAACCTGTCTTGCAGCAAGCAAAGCTGCTCTGGACTCCAGGTTAATAGCAGCTAACTGGCCACCCTGTCACGAAGACAGCAATATGTTTAGATGATGATAACTATATTCCTAAAGTCTTGTGTTTGTTTGATGCTTTTATTGTGTGATATATGGCAAACACAAGCAAGATGTATGAACATAACATCAAAAGATCAACCTAGAAAAAGAAGCATAGCCTTTTCATTCAGGTTGCACACCGTCAAAAACACCATTTCCTTGTACAAGAAAATGAAAGGTACATTGTAGTAAAATAGCAAAATGGCATTTTTATTTCTCAAGCCAATCCCTAAAAAATCATTGAGCAGAACTATAACAATTTTTAATGTCTTAAATGTGGTTCTACATGTGAGTGTAAACGAAAGTTTATAATAAATGTGAAAAATAAATAAATAAATGGCATCAAATATTTAAATTTGGTGTTGAGATTTTATATCTTACGCAAAGAGTTGATTGGACCTCAAGAGTTATTGGAAGGAAAAAAGCTGATAAACACAACTAGAGGTGAAAGAAAGTGAATAGACGATTTTTAAAAAGCTTTTGTTGAGATAGGTTGTATATTGTCATTTGGTTGTTCAAGAAATTGATAATTGTACACTAGAATGAGGTTGTATATTGCCATTTTGTAGGGAATCATAAGATTTTGAACTGCCACCCCTACAATATCCACAACTTATGATTTAAGAAAAATGTTGTCTTCTCAACCTTATCCATTTTCATCGATTAAAAAGACAGACTTTATCAAGGGAAGTCCCATGCACAACCCTGACAAAATAAGATCTTAGGGTTAGGAAAGTTTATCCCTGCCCCATATGCAGAAATTATAGCATCACTCAAACAATTTGGTTCAAAAGAAAAGAAATATAATACTCTGCTGTTCTTTATTAATTAACATAAAATGTGAGGAAAAGCATATTAGAGTAACAAATAGTCCCACATCCATCCATTAATTTAATAAATTTGAATTTGAATAATATAAGCACGGGTCATCTTATCAGCTTAAGCTTTGAGGTTGAATAAAGATCAAATAATAAAAATTTAATTTGCTTTTTGGATAGTAATTTGATTAGTTTGTTCATGATGTGACAATTACCCTGGTATGTATACCTATTGGAGTAAATAATAGTTCCACAACTACTAATTTAATGAAACTGAATATGTAAGTCTAGGTTTATCATCCTATCAGCTTATGTTTTTGGGTTGAATACTGGCAATGAATAGTTAATTACATACAATAGGAAACTAAAGACAACCTACACATGATAGCAAGTACTAAAAATTGATACGAAACTGAAAACGGCAAAATCAAAATTTACTAGATATGACAGTGAGTAAAAGAAAATAACGTATAATAAGATTACCAAGTTAACCGAATGCTATAAGGAAAACAGAAGCTGACAATAATTTAATAATTTGACCACAATTACAAAATATTGAATCCCATAGAAGGAAAGGGAACATTATAATTTGTCCATACAATGATGGGTATGCAGATAGTAGAAGATTTAATCACCACTTTATAATTTCCAGGAATCTAGCAAGTAACGATAAGATTATATATTACTAGATCAAATTAGTAGAAGCACATACCCTTCTTATAATTTCACGCTTTATCTCACAATTTGCAGCCTCCAAAAGCATCTTTCCAGATAATTTGTTTGCAAACTATGAAAATGAAAACAAAGATTAAAAATTGGGAAAAATGAAACCGAGATAGAAGTGATAAATTCAGTAAAACGGTCCTAAAATGATCTCATACCAATTGACAAATCTTCGTGAAAGCTAACATGCCACCACCCTACCACCATATAAAACCCTTTACATTAAAATTAAAAAGACAACCACAAATAAATAAATAAATAAAATTTTAAAAGGATAAACTCTCTAAAAAATTTATGCAAGTGTCCTTTAGAATAGGAGGGAGTGGTGAGTCAGGTCATGAAAGGTTGAAGATTTAGGGCTCGATTATTTCAAAAGAATATAACCTTTAAAATAATTTGTTGGAGTTCCTTTGCCCCCACTCTCAGGGAAGCCAGTGCATGCACTTTCCATCGGCTAAGTCCAGTTTCAAGACTTCCATCACCATCTGAAAATCCAACATCCTCCCAAGAGAATGAAGAAGAGCCAGTTTCCTGGCTGATATAACAAATAAGTTGATTTAAAGGCTGCACAAAAACTGGATTCACTACCAAAAAGTGGTAAAAGTAATACAAGCATTTGCCAGAAGCTGTGTTATATTATCAGGAACTACTAATTAGAGAAAAAAATTTAGAAAGGATGACTTATGAAATCAAGAATTATCAAGATCCTCGATAAACATTAATATCAGACAATGTGAAGACAGCAATAACCAGTTTAAGTCAAAAGCAGTACAGCCATTTTTAAATCATACAAATGCTAAAGCAAGAAGAGAAGAGAAATGGTATGTAAAAAGGAGAAATTAGTTTAAGGAGATTTAGGCATGTTGATGTTCGGAAACACCTAAACACATTAGTTTCAATTATAACTGTAAATTATAAATTTTCCACATAACTAATCAATACCATCATACATTCATCATCACTAATCGGTATTATATACTATTCTATTCAACATAATTAATAGTATGCCGTTAATTAGCAAATAAGCTTAAAATCGGGATTCCATGAATAAAACATAAAACCAATATTGATAGTTCATGATGGGAAGAAATTAACCATACAATTATTATTGAGAACCATGAGAGTTTTATCCTATCAAGAAATGAAATCCATAATTTCTAAGAGAAGAAAACAAAGAAAGCGAAAAAATAAACCATAAAATTTCCTCCCTCTTCTTCAGTTCCTAGCTTGTTATTTAGTGTTTTACATTGAAATGGAATGGGAAAAGGGCAAGACTTCAGTAATAGAGGATGAAGTTCAACAATATTTATGAAGATAAAACTACCTCGAATATTCCTGCAAAAGATGGAGAAAAATTTCAACCTCAAGGTCTTGCGTTGACAATTTACTTGAACAAGGAACCCCTAGCTTTTTTCTCACACCAAGTAAAACATTTCTGTAGGAAGGTTTCCAACCTCTTGAAAAAAAAAAAAAGCAAAGAGTGAAATAAGATACTGCTCTAGCATATATAATAAATCTGATGATATCTACAAAAATATCCATAAAAATGACTATTATATATTAGTTAAATTTAACTAACCAGACTTAGAAGTCATATGAGTTAAGGAGTTAACCATTTATGCTATCCTCATCCAAAATGAGATAAGCGCAAGTTCCAAATAAGGTAAATTAGGAAAGTATAGAGTTGTATATATATATATTTTGCAGAGAGCTTCATGCAAGCAGTTTTTTGCAGAACACGCAAACAAAAGGCTGAAAGACAATATCACAAATCTAGCATAAATATGAGTGAATCTGATATAAGAAAACCTAATCCTCGTATCTTTTAAATTATCAATAGTAGCATATTCCACCATGTTTCCAGGAAATTCCTCTTTGATCTTACGATTTATGCAAATTATTTTGATATTTACAGAAAGCCGACAAGTCAATTCATTCAAAACATTATTACGACAATAGTTGAAAATGAAAGAAAAATGGAACCCCAAAGAATCAAATACTAATTCTAGATTGTACACAATTGCGCAACCTCAATGTATGGCGGGCATCAGCTGCAAGGAACAAAAATCGTGCCTCAAGCTGAGCTATAAAATCATCTCTACGCTCAATTTCCTCTTCACCCTTAATATAATCAACATCTGGTCTGCTTGTGATTGATTTTAGCAAAGGACTGAAGTAGCTGCAGAGAAAAACAAAATTGCACATAATCAGGATCATATATTCCCGAGGCAACTTCGTGGAATCCAAAGAACTAGGGATGTGTGTGATAAAGAAATAATGCATATACAGCTGTAAAAATGTGTTATTGCTTCTTGCTCTTCCTAATATAATGTGGTACTTTTTGGTTAAGCCAGTCAAATTAAGTTGCAAGCATCTTCAGGTACCATGATTTAATTGTTTCAAGCAATATAAATTATTTTAGCAGTCAACAACTTAAATAAAATTCACAACGTGAACAAGCAATTGATTAAATATAAATACTACAAAATTTCCACTTTCTTGCTACATATTAGCTTTTCACAAATTTAAGCAGGCTTGTGAATGATATGCCATGGATAATTAATCAAACATGATTCAGTGGCATATCAATGTTAATACAAGAAAAAAGAAAGAAAGAAAAAAAGCAATAAAAGAAGAAGAAGAAGAAGAAGAAGAAGAAGAAGAAGAAGAAAAATGAAGACCAAGCAAAGGAGAATTGAGATAAGGTTGCCAAGGGAAAGAAACAAGTTTTTGCAATAACAAGCAAGCCTTTTGACTAGAGAGCAACATAAGCTATGAAACATAACTCAATATTGAAAAAGACTAAAAAAAATGCCTAGTATGAATAACTACAAATACCATGATAGTCCAATGAAACTGAGAGAATTTCTACTATAGAAACTTTGGACAAGATAGAGCTTGTGAAAATCTCATATCCAGATACCAGCACAGTGAACAAAAATGGAACTAAGACCTTCATGCTAATATGAAAAAGACCGGCAATCTTCACTCTTTTGGGTAATCACCAAGAACCACCATCCAAATATGGCTTACAGTGTGCACACCAAAATCTGTGCTGACAATATGAAATGTGGCTTACAGTGTGCACACCAAAATCTGTGCTGACAATATGATTGAGAATAATTTCCGAAAATTAAACATGACACACAAATGAAATTATATTTTCTTCCAAATTCTTAAAAATCATCTACATACGATCCATCAATGAATGAATATCTCTAAAGAATATTAAAATTCACTATAGCAACAATCACCACAAGAAATAAATGGCCCATTCAAAAACAATCTCTACATTTGAGTTTACCTGTACCAGCCCAAGTACTACTCATTGTCTACCCATTCAGAAACATAAAATTTAATATTCAAGACCCAAATAAATGAACATCAACTATTTTCCAATGCCGTGTGACAAAAGTTCACACCTTTCAAATTAGTTGATGAAGCAAAGAATAACAAAAGAATCAAGCAACAATAATAGCATGCCTGGGTCCATAGAGTATGCTCTCCAGTTCAAACAACTCCTCATCAGTAGCGAGTTCAAGCACGGACCTCAACTCCGGGTCATAAATCTCTGCCATTCCAACACCAAACAATAATTTGCCATTCATATAAACAGAACTCCCCATCCATCACAAAATCCTACTGAAAACACAAATAAAAACCAAAAGAAACAACACAAAACCTTCATTCGCCGCCGTAATGGCAACCTTAGGAGGATGAAATCCAATAACAGTCCAAGCACCACCACTCAAACCCCCAAAACTCGCCGTGCCAAAACCACGCCGATCAAGCTAGGGTTTTCCAGTGTTTTAACAATCCATTACATCAAAAAAATCGGATCCCAAAAAAAGCAGGGAAAAAAAAGCTCACCCGAGAAGAAGAGAAAATCCCAAGGCATCTGGATTTGGGGACGGAGGAGACATGGGAGAATACAATGAGGTTGGAGGTGATCGCCGCCATTGATCACCGGCGGCAGTAGGAACCCCAAAGGGCCGCGCTCGCTTTGGTGCGCTCTTCCTCCTCCTCGGGAGCTCCGAACTGAGCTTTTTCTTGCGGCTGTGAGAAGAGGGCAATTTGGTCAATTTACAGTTATATTTAAAAGGCTGAGGCTGAGTTGGCTGATATTATTTTATTCATGTTAAATCAGAGATTTTATTGATCGTTACCAAAAAATGGACCGACAATATATAATTAAAAACTTTATTCTGTTTTTTTTCTATGTATATTATATATAAACTTTATTGTATTTATTTCATTTATTGTTTCTAATTTTTAACCTGATTTTTTTTTTTCTGATTATAATAGAGGTTGAACAAAAATTGTTGCTTGTTATATGATGTGATGTCTAGATAAAAATCAAGAATAAAAAATAATAAAATAAAATGTATTCGAGGAAACTATAAGAAATGCAAAGTCATTTTTTTATATTTAATATTGTTTATATATATTGTTGGGCGTTTTAATAGCTTGGCCCTATTTTTTTTTATTTATTTAACAAAATGGCCCTAGGGCCCTTTTAATTTTCAAAATGGCCCTAGGACCATCACATCACCAACATGGGTGATGTAACATAGGGCGCTGAGTGGGCTGCTGACTCAGCATTTTTAAATTAAAAATCATGATTTTTGTATTTTAACCCTGAATTATTTTATAATCAATAAATTGGCTTATTCTTGGGTTTTTTTACCAATTTTTTAAAAAAAAAAATTATTAGTGTTTTAAAATTTACTAAACTTTTAAATAACTTTTTAAAAAATATATAAGTGTGTTTTTTTTAATTTAAATCCCTTATTTGTTTAATAATTAACATATTATCTTTTCCCTTTGGTTATTTAACCCAAATTTTATTTTAAAAAATTATGTAATGTTTTAATTTATTAAAAAATTAATTTAAAGAATATATTTGAATATGAAAACACAAAGTTATTCAAATAATGGTTCCACTTGTTGGTCAATGTACTGCTGACCGACCAAAGATCAGACGTAAACGAATGCATATGGATAGAAACCCTTATCCTACTAGACATAATTTATGCTCTATATGTAAACAACCCGGTCATTATAGAACTACTTGCCCTAGGCAAGGGAGAAATATATGATGTAAATTTACTTTATATTTAAATGCAATTATGCTTTTTAATTTCAAATAATTTTAAAATTTATTATTGATCTAATGATTTAATTAAAAAGTAAATTTTTGTTTTCATATTCAAATATATTCTTTAAATTAATTTTTTAATAAATTAAAAAAATTACTTAAATTTGTTAAATAAAATTTGGGTTAAATAATCAAAGAGAAAAGATAATTTGTTAATTATAATACAAATTAAAAAACACACTTATATATTTCTTAAAAAGTTATAATTTTAAAATTTATGTTTTCATATTCAAATAAATTCTTTAAAATTAATTTTTTTAATAAATTAAAAAATTACATAATTTTTTAAATAAAATTTGGGTTAAATAACCAAAGAGAAAAGATAATATGTTAATTATAAAACAAATAAGGGATTTAAATTAAAAAACACACTTATATATTTTTTAAAAAGTTATTTAAAAGTTTAGTAAATTTTAAAACACTAATATTTTTTTAAAAAAAAATTGGTTAAAAAAACCCAAGAATAAGCCAATTTATTGATTATAAAACAATTCAGGGGTTAAAATGCAAAAATCATGATTTTTAATTTAAAAATGCTGAGTCAGCAGCCCAATCAGCGCTGACTCAGTGCTCAGTCAGTGCCCAGTCAGTATGTGACATCACCCATGTGGGTGATGTGATGGTCCTAGGGCCATTTTGAAAATTAAAATGGCTTTGGGGCCATTTAGTTAAATTTAAAAAAAAAAAATAGAGCCAAGCTATTAAAAAGCCATATATTGTTCTTTGTGTTTTAAAATATTTAAATTCTAATTAGATGAATACTACATTTGACTCTTAAGATTTGAATTTTTTTTCCAAGAAAAAGCTAAGAAACCGAGACGGAGCAAGTGGGATTGGGGGCATATGCACACGTGGGCGCTAGTACCACTCGAATATAATCACTATTTATACTCCCAAAAATATGCCATCATCCGTTATTTGAACTCTCACCGCCTGTGAACAAAGACCCGGATACCAATAGACCACTTAGGGCCCGTTTGGATTGCGGAATAGGAATGGGAAGGGGGGGAATGAGAAGAAGGGAGGAGTGTGAATAAAAATAGGGGGAAAGAGGAGGATAATGATGAAGGTGTTTGGTTTGAGGGAATAAGGGTTAGGAATAGGAAAAAATAAGAGAGAAATATGATCAAAATTACATTTATACCCTTTTTGTATAAATAAAATCATTTGTATAAAATAATGAATTATGTTTAATAATAAAAATTTACCATTATTTATTATTAAATATTTAGAATATAATTATTTATTTTAATTTAATATGATCAAATAATTAAAATTAATATAATTAATTCACATATTTAATTAATATATTTAATTATAATAATTAATAATAAAAATTAATAATAATAATAATAATAGTTAAAATATAATGATATTTAAATTAATTTATTATGTTAATCAATATATATATTATAACAATTTAAATTTTTAATTTAAATTATTATAATTAATTATTTAAAGTAAAAAATTTTATTAACATATAATTAATTAATAAAAATAAAAAAATCACTTATAAAAATAATTTAAATATGATTATTTTTAATAATTATTTATTTAAATTGTAATAATTAAATTTATTAATTAATTATATTAATTTTAAATATTAATTAAATATAAATAGAGGGGTAATATAGACATTTCCATGCTAAGGAGAGCTAAACCCCCCATTTTGTCAAGGAGTGCCACTCATCCACATGCATTAGTCCCATTACCATGAAAAGACACTATTTATGCCTTTCCTGGTTACCAAACATGGGCTAAGGATTCATGGGTGCATGTGATTCCCACTCCCAAGGAGACAATCCATGATCCAAACGGGTCCTTAGTCTTTGGTTTAGGTTTGATATTTTTGTTGTGTGCTGCCATATTTGGGGCCCCAACTATAGAATAAAAATGGGCTACCCCAACTTGATGAAAAAAGAAAAAAAAAATGAAGTTATGTTAATTAATAGAAGAGTAAGGGCAAAAGAGTAATCTAAAAAGAAGGGGTTTATTTGTGAATCTCTCATTTGTATGATTGAGAGGGTGAGTGTGCAATACACTGTAGCAAATTTGGGAGAAAAAAATAACAAAGAGAAGAAGAGAAGAGGTTAGGGTTTGATGTTTGGATGAAGATTGGATATCATTTAGTGTCGCATTTTGCCTATACTTGGGTAGTACACCCTTGCAAGTAAATCTCCAATACCACCGGTCTGATTACTCTTTTTATCTCTCCTTGAAGTCATTGTTTCCATTTTTGTGTAAAAATGATGAGTGAGTAATGTTGATAGCTCCTCTTATTGAATGCCCGTGCTATTGTGCTTGTATATCTCTACTTATCTAGAGAGAAATCCTTTGTAAACCCATTGTTAACATATTTGTCACGCCCCAAACCTGGTACGCTGACAAACGGCCTCAAACCCACAGAGCAAGCCCAGTGAACCTGCAAAGCCTCAAAACCTAAACACAGACTAGGAGTAGAAAATAAACTGACAGAAATAACAAATAAGAGTACAACTTAAGGTTTACAACCAAGCTCGAATATAAAGCAAAAGAAATACAGCATGACCTACAAGGAGATTCTTAACAACAATACAACTGATACAAAGACATAAGACATAACTCCAAAGAAGACATCTACTGGAAGCCTTCTAAGATCCCTGGGTCTACTGCTCTTAATCTGAAAAGAATTTAAAATAAATCCATGAACTCACTAGCCCAATAAGTAATCCAAAATAAACTGAAAGCAAAAGTTCAGGTCTGAAATTTGCACAAAAATCAATAACACAAAATACTAAAACAATAAATAACAAAATCCAGAGTATGTCTTCAAATTCACTGTAAGTGCCAAAGGTCATTTGTTTACCCTCTGTGACAGACCCGAGCCAAAATAACAGAAATCATTTATTTACCCTCGGTGACCCGAGCCTGAATACCAGGTGGCCGTTGATTATTTCATTGAACGGATACGGTGGGAAACTGCAGTCTCATTTTCCCAAAATTACTTGTCGACAAGGTCAGGGTTTAACCCCCCACTGACAGGGTTGCATATCGTTCATTTGGAGACCAAAATAATCAGACACGTTTCCAAGCCAAGAATACAGAATATCCACAAGTATTTTCCAAAAATTCATCTAATAAAATAAAGTAAATAAATAAATAAATGTAAAAGAATATACTCATTTTTCCAAGCCTTAGCCTGGTTCCCACTTTGAAGGAATAATAACAACATTTCACAAATATTTTCCCAAAATTTAAGATAATAAATGATTTACAAATAAAATAAAATACCACAAGTATAATTAATAGTGAAACCAATAAATAATTATTCAACCAATCTCAAGGTGACAAGATGACATTCCCACAATAATTTTCAAAGTATAATTGCAAATAAATTTTCAGAAATTTTACATGAAAATAAACCCAAAACAACAAAATTTTAAATAAAAGAGTTCAAGGGATTACTTACTTGGTGATCTCCTAAATTCAAAAGAAATCCAAGATGATGCTCAAGGTGGTCCTATAATCCAAGGGAAAACCAACCAAATAGACATGAATACTTGGAAGTGTTCAAGCACTAAGGCTAATGATAAACTAGTCTAAAATACCAACACTCTACTACAAAGCATGGTCTTTCTAAACACAAATTAGAACTCAAGGATTCAAAGGAAGCAACAAAACAAAGAAAAAAAAATCAAATGCTATAATTAAATGAACATAACTTATGCCCTACCAACATAGTGGTTTACTATGCCAACACATAACTATTTCAATTTATCACAACCAGGATGCATGTCATTTAAGTATTACTGTCATGCACACATAGTAAGTAAACATAATATATATATATATATATATATATATATATATATATATATATAAGGGCAGGTGTATGAATGCAAAACTCATACACCAATGCATGGATAATGCAAGTTAACATTCAAGGGTGTAAACATAAGGTTTTATACAAATGAGAACATGGTTTCTTGCACATGTATGAGTGGCTTCAAACATATATATATATATATATATATATATATATATATATATATATATATATATATATATATATACATATGGAGGTGGTTTCATGTGTGTAAATATATATAAATATACATCCTTGGAGGGCATGAACTTGAGGTATTCAAGGGACACAAGAGTGATCTAAACCTATAGGTAGAAGTGGTTCAATTATGACCAACTATTTAGTCTCTTGCATGAAAATGTAAACATACATATAAATAGCTTCCTACACACTCAATAGCCATGGTTTCATGTATGTAAATATAAATATATAGCTCCATGCAAGGATAAGCCAAACACAAATCAAAATGGTAAAGCTCTACATGAAAACATCATCATCAAAGGCAACCATAGACACATGAGAGCATAGATCACCCACTAAGAGCTTCAAAACATGAATATTTATTAGAAAATAATCTACCACCAAGCTCAAGATTTTCACAAACACGAGCTTCTCCCAAGACTATAGCATACCACCCTACCATCACCAAGAGAAAGAGAGAGAGAGAGAGAGAGAGAGAGAGAGAGAGAGAGAGAGAGCCTACCTAGCCTTTCAGGAAACGCCGACGGCTACTTGATCTTCTTCTCCTCACCTCCGGATGCCAAGACTACCGGTGGAGAATCGAACTCCGGTGACGGATGACCCTCTTCTTCAACTTCCAAGGGAGTAAGATCAAGTGGGAGAATGGAGAGAAAGAAGAGAGATGGAGGAATGGAGGAGGGAGATGATCATGGGGTGTATACGTTCGGCCAAGAAGGAGACAATGACGAGATGACGTTCAGGAATCCCTCCGGGAATTCCTCTCTCTAGAAAAACTCCCATCAAGGTGACAAGAAGAAGAAGAAGAAGGGATTAAGGGTAAAGCAAACATGGTTAACACTTAACTAGGTTTTTAAGGAGACAAATAAAAGAGGTAGGTCCACCATTCCTGACGGGGTTCACAATATTATAAGTATTTCAAGTGACTCTAAGGAGTCCGGTGGTTTTCTCCTTGATTTGAAGGGGTTTTCATTCTAAAATTAGTGTTATTGCATTGGTTGGTTTACATTTGTCACTTTTGAGCTTATTATCTCATTTTAGATCACAAAGAGGGGGAAATTGCATTTATAAGAGCCATATATAACTTAGGGAGGTCATAAGCCCATATAGAAGCCGTACATTATCGCTAGCAAAACCATATGGGCTTTGTACGGCTTGCATGACAGACGCATAAGCTTGCCAGAAAGTCATACGAGCTTTTGTGCGGCCGCAAAAGGTAAGTAGAAAAAAGGCGTATGGGTATTGTTCACCGACATTCAAACAACATATATGAATAGTAACAATACTACAATGCTCTCCACTACAGTAATTGCGATCAGTAACAATACTACAATACTTTCACTGAGATTTTTAACTGTTACAATGCGGGGACCTCTAACAATTTTTACATCATATTTAAAATTCATCTTATTCTTCTGGGAAAGCATTTATAACTTCTCATTTTTCTTTGAAAGCCTTCTTTTTTTTTAAATAACTTTAAATCCTAAATAGGGTCATTTCAATTTAAAGTCTGCTCCTTTTAACCGTTGTTAATCTCTGTCTCTCCCCCAAATGTGCATATTCTTACCAAACTATGTTTTCTTCTTTTTTTTCCTCATTTTTGACAAATGTACCAAGGTCGGAAAATATTGCTCTTCTTTAGCATTGCCCTTGGCACAGAATTGTTGAGATTGCTAGGGCGAAGTTGTTCCAATTAAGTTTTAGTAAGAGCTCAATGAGATCGATGAGGTGTTTCGGTCTTGGTCTCCACTCAAGTTAGTTGAGGTGCCACGGTCCTTGCTTTACCTTTGGCATGAGCTCATTATGGTGTTGGCTCGTGTTACCTCACTTGGAGAAGGTGATAATGAAAGCTACTATATCAATAAAATAGTAATTTTAAATATATTTAATTTAATTAAAAAAATTAAATTAAAAGGGTTTGATTTTTTGAAATCCAGTGAGTGATTACGTGGTTGGAAAAGGGTTTATTATGAATATTGAATTTTGAGAAGGATTTTCTAGTCCTTCTTGCATTATATATATATATATATATATATTATTTATATATGCTTTAAATTTTAACGAGTTTTACTGTTTACCCCTCGATAATTTCAAAACTTCCCAAACAGCCCCTGTGAGTTTTGCATACCTCAGACAGCCCTTCCTTTATTGTTTCACTTCCTTTTTACCCCCTGCATTATGAAATTCCATCATTGCCCTTAAACCTTTTTGCATACATTTTTTTCATTCTTTTTTGCATTCCTTTTTGCATGTACTCATTTCTTAAACAGAGAGCTCATTTTTTAAACAGAGAACTCATTTCTTAAACAGAGAGTTCATTTCTTAAACAGAGAGCTCATTTCTTTAAACATAAACCTCATTTCTTACACAAAAAACTCATTTCTTAAACAAAAAACTCATTTCTTAAACAGAAACCTCATTTTTTTAAACATAAAACTCATTTTTTAAACAAAAACATTAATATTTAAACAGAAAAACAAATATTTACGTGATAAATTAATCATGGATATAAAAACCAATTAATCTTGGCCACTCGTACATATTTAAATAGAAACAACGATATTTAATCACTTTTTTTAAACGTAAAGCGCAATATATTAAGCGAAACATCGATAGTTAAACAAAGACAAACAAGCATATAAGCAGAGAACTCATTTCTTAAACGAGAGCTTATTTTTTTAAGCGAGACCTCATTTTTTTAAGCGAAACCTCATTGAGTATGGACATTGAGTATCTCATCGTCACGATCTCGGCGAACGCTTGAGTGCTCGAGCTCCGGATCCGGGCGAGCGATCTCGAGGTGGCTCGCTCGTGTGGGGTCTTAAAGGAGAAATCTTTGTCGGCGTTGGCGATCCGGTTGGCGACGTTCCTCGGCGGTCGGAGTGGTGAGGTCTTCGGTGGCGACGTCGGATAAGACGGGCTGAACTTGAACGGAACCATTCTCGACTGCGGAGACCGCAACATGGATCATTCCGGGGTTTGGATCCATGGTGCCTAAGTCGGTGACGGGAACGGAGGGAGGAAGCGGCGCCGATGAGAGTTCGATCTCGCCGTCTTCGTCTTCGTCTTCATCGTCTTCCCTGTCGTCGACCTCATCTCTTTCATCTTCTTCGTCGTCGACCTCGGGGAAGAGCGCACGCTCCTCCTCGTCGAGCGAAGGCATCGAAAGGTTGCACCTTTTTCTCTGCAAGATCGAGATCTAGATCGAGGTGGAGATCAAAATTCTAGGGTTCGAAATCCCATTTTTTTCATGCAACGTGATCGTGATTGTGAGCCGCATGCTTTTGTCTCACCTGGCCCAAATTAGCTAGATAAAGAGATTTTGGGGGTGATAAATACAACCCAAAAAACTCATTTCTTAAATAGAGACTTCATTTTTTTAAACAAAAACCTCATTTCTTAAACAGAAAACTCATTTCTTAAACAGAGACCTTATTTTTTTAAACAGAAACCTCATTTCTTAAATAGAAAACTCATTTTTTTTAACAAAAAACTCATTTCTTAAACAGAAAACTCATTTTTTTAAACAAAAAAACTCATTTTTTAAAATAGAAAACTCATTTTTTAAACAGGAAACTCATTTTTTAAACAGAACCTCATACCTCATATTTTAAATAGAAGCCTCATTTTTAAATAGAAACTCATTGCACCCAAGGGCATTATAGTCAAACCCTGTCACACTTGCCACAACTTCCCACGCGAGGGATAATTTTGTCCAAAAAATTCCAAATTAACTCTATCAATCACTGTTAGATGTTTGGGGGGTTTAAAAAATTATTGTATTCAAAAGGAAGGGGTTTTTATGGATAGCCAAATTTAAGGGGAGAATTTGTGCATATTGCAAATTTTGAGGGTGTTTTTAGCAATTTCCAGTAAAAAAAATAATAGTAAATCCATCTCCTTTATCGGGTTATCGGATCCCATTACTACCGCTCCGATCTTCAGATCCGAATTTTCTCGTGTTATCGGGTTCTCATCACGACCCGGTAAACAGAAGCCCAAGTGATGCTCGTGTAGCATCTCGCCATGGAGCCATCGGCCGAAACCGCCGGAGAAGAAGACCAGAGGCCGAAACCCTTGTTCCCTCTTTTCCCCATCTCCTCAAAACCCTCGTCCTCCGAAGCCTCCCAATGGCTCTCAAACCCTAGCTTCACCCTTGACCCCTCCTCCTTCCCCACTGCTCCTGCCCCTATCCCTCCCGATTCCGACGATGATGATTCCACTGCCGATGCCCCTGTTGCTCCGGCACCTCCATCGTATGATCTTGTGGCTTCTTCCCCTTCCCCCTCCTCGTCAGAGCAAGCGGACGCGAGGAGATTGAAGCGCGATGACAAGAGGCGGAGGAGAAAGAAGCGGACGAGGGACCGGGAGAAGGAGGATGATGGCACTTCGAGGAAGTCTAGGGTTCGTGCTTGGGCGGGGTCGGAGACCAAGATGGCCAAGGATTACTACTTTGATTCTCATGGAGATCGTGATAATCTAGTCTACGGGTCACTTTACAAGTACTTTTGTTTTGCGAATGTTTGCATTTTTAGGTTTTGAATTCATTTAAGCATCTTGATTTGCTACTGATTTTTATTTTTTCTTAGGATGGATGTCGCAAGATATAGTCTTTACTACTATTCGGATTATTCTACCTCTAAGCATATATTGCTGTATGGATGGAGGCCTGGGTATTCCTCTATGGATGTTGACATAGACCTTGATGTGTTAGATAGCAAGTCCAGAGCAGGCGGGCGGTACTGTTCAGTGAAGTATGCAGCCATGGAGCGGCATAAGAGCTTTAAGCGTGTTAAGATTATTAGGAAGAAGGCGCCTCTGGTTAGTCCTGGAGAGTTTATCCCTTTAGTTGAGCTTCAAGATTTGCCTGAAAATGTTTGTTCAGTTGCCAAAGGAGAGGTCGTGGAATCCTGGGAAGATGAAGTATTGAGGAGGACGAGAGAGTTCAACAAAATGTCAAGGGAGTTTCCACATGATGAGAAAGTTTGGTTGGATTTTGCAGAGTTTCAGGTCTTAAAACCTTAGAAGCATTTTTTTTTCTTATTGTCATTTTTTCTTGTTAAACTTAAAGTTCATCGGTAAAATTTTATATTGTATATGCTTCATTCTTGATATTATTATCACATCACACCATGTACTCGATTGAATTTCTTTGTTTTGGAACCTATGTTGAACAAATTCAATAGTTAAGATGTGATCCAATATAGAATACCTGGTCCCCCTTGCTGATTATTTCTCATATACTATATAATACCCATGATATTATTACTCCATTTTGAGACCCTTGTTATGCTAATTTACTTGTTATGTTGTTCTCCAGGATAAAATTGCGAGTACACAACCGCAGAAAGCAGCACGTCTACAGATGCTTGAGAAGAAAATTAGTATACTAGAGAAGGCTGTTGAGCTTAATCCGGAAAATGAGGACTTGTTACTTAGTCTTTTGAAATCTTATCAAGCAAGGGATAGCACTGATTCCCTTATGAATAGGTGGGAGAAAGCATTGATGCAGCATTATGATAGCTGCAGGTTATGGAAAGAGTTTTTACTTCTTCGCCAAGGGGAATTTTCCAGGTTTAAGGTTTCTGACATGAGGAGGGCATATGCCAATGCTATTCAGGCTCTTTCCTCAGCTTGCACTAAGCTTTGTAGGCAGGTTCTATGATTCTTAACTTTTAAGTATTTTTTCTGTATTGGTCTTATATTGAAAATAAAGCATGTGTTGTAATTTATTTTCCTTGATTTTGTTTTGTCCTTGTTTTTTCACCAGAACATTTAACTTTTCTGTGTGATTATGATTCTGTGTGCGTGCAAGTGCACGCACTGATGCGCACATGTGTGTGAAGAATGAGCAAAGTCCTTCACTGTTATATGTTTTATAATGATAAGTCTAAATGAGTCCCTTCTTGTAATTTATTGATACTGTTCTTTGTGATTGCTATTTTGGTGAATCCTTAATCAGATATAGTTTCATTTACTTTTGGTATATTGAATATTAGATATAACTTTTTAAAGTCATTTGAAATGCTTGTTAGAGTATAATGTTGCAATCTTTTTTTACACATGCTTCTTTGTAATGATATATAAACTGTAAATTTGTGTGGAAGTATTCAACATTTGGTAATGGGAAAAAACATATCATAGAGGACATGAATTATCTGGAAGTATTTTAACTGGAAATATCTAGAACAGTAAATACAGTGAAAACTAGAGCTTGAATACTTCACATTCTTCTAAATTCACCTGCAGCTTGAAGAAAATATTTGTATGCTGAAGGTATTGATTTCTGACTAAATCTAATATGCATTCAATCTCGTGTTGCTTCTTATCTTTTGTGAATGTTTTGCATATTTCTTGTAGATTTACTTTCTTGGTAATTAGACGTGGTTCAGTCAAATGTACTGTAGATTGCTTATTTAGGTTTCAGGTTGTGCAGCTAGCTGCATTATCAGTCATATGCTTGAAGTGAGATGAATACTATTGGATTTCATTGTTTTATTTAATTGTTTTGTATTTTGTAATCAAGAGTACTTGTAGTGAGACTAGATTCTAGGTGGATGATAGGTAATGGAAAATGCAACATGCAACTCATGCCACTAGACCATTTATACTTCTGCGTAAAGATTCCTAGAATATTTCTTCCCTCTTTTCTCCTGTCTCTTACGCGTGCATACTCAATTTATGTATCAAGTTGTAGATCATGAGAATTTTTTAACTTTCCTTGTGGTAAAATCATTTGAAAGCGTTTAATTTTGATTTGGAATGTATGTCTTATCATAATTTTTGGTACCTTGTTATCTTGCAGGGTAGCCTAAATCCCATATCACAACCGTCAGATCCTGCCCTGGTTCAAGTAGAACTTGGTTTGGTTGATATATTTATCAGCCTATGCAGATTTGAGTGGCAAACTGGCCATCATGAATTAGCCACTGGGCTATTTCAAGCAGAGATGGAGTTCAGTCTATTTTCTCCATCTTTATCTGTAAGTTCACATAGTAAGCTTAGACTTTTTGAGCACTTCTGGAACAGCAATGGAGCTAGAATTGGCGAGGATGGGGCAGTTGGGTGGTCTACATGGCTTCAGAAAGAGGAGGAAAACAGACAGAACATTGTTATGGTAGAGAGCACAGAAGAAGCTGATGTTGGTGGCTGGACTGGTTGGCATGAACCTTCAAAGATTGAAGCTAGCAAAGAGCCTGAAAATTCAATAGAGCATGGTGTGGGTGAAGAGGAGGCAGAAGACAACCATGACACTGAAAATATCCCACTGAAGGATGACATTGGTACATTATTGAAAAATCTGGGAATCAATGTGGATGCTGAGCCACGTAGTGAGATCAGAGATGCAAAAACATGGAATAGATGGTCCATGGAGGAGTTGTCAAGGGATTGTGAGCAATGGTTGCCTGTTCGTGAACATTCTGGTACTTTGGTTTATTTCTTTTCCTCATAGACGATTGAACTTGCTCACTTATGTTATTGCTTTGGCCTTAATTGATAATTTTCGGTTTCATTTACTGCCTGTAATCTTTCTGCATGTATGCCTGAAGGTGAGGATGGAAAATCAAGGTGTCCCCATTCAGGTGATAATTTAGACGAAGAAGCAGAAGAACAACTTTCAAGGGTTATTTTATTTGAAGATGTTAAGGAGTACCTTTTCTCTTTGAGCTCAAAGGAGGCTCGTTTCTCTCTTGTGTCACAGTTCATAAATTTCTACGGTGGCAAGATTTCCCGTTGGTTAGTACCTTGCTTTATTGTTTTCATTGTGTGATATACTTAACTATAATTTACTTTTTATGCCCTATTAACATTTAAAAATGAAAAATGCATTGCTTTTCATATGAGAGCCATATTCTTCATAAGTATTGTTGTGTCAATTGGTTCTAGAATAGTAACTGTTAAACAGTATCTCATGTATTGGGAAGTTTGGGGAACATGCTCTGTTAGTTCTTTTGTTTCTACTGGGTATTTTCCTGTGTTTATTTATGGTATGAAATGTATAAATTAGTCTGGATAAACTATGATAATTGTATACTTGCACATGTGTAAGATCTTTACTTTTATCATTATCATTTATCATCATCATAGGCAACACATGCTCATACTTGATATGCTGCAAGTGCTTCCAGTTTGGACATAATAGTGTAGAATTATCATTGTTGAATAGAGGTTTTTTTTTTAATTATTATACCAAATATAGGAGGATATCTTACTGGATATGCTAATATTTTTCTGGATCATCACATATGGGGTACTGGTTGGACATTTTTTGGCTTTGGTGGACCCTGTTGTCTTCTATTTTCTGGGGTTCTGTACCCTACTCTCCTTTCAGTTGTCATTTAGGGGCCGTTTGGTTTGTGGTAATGACATATTACCACGTAACGGGATTACCATGGTAATATGAGTGGGAATGTTATATGGTTGGGAATATTGCAGTAATTTAATATAACCATGTTTGGTTGGGAACTTGTATTACCGGGAATAGTTCATTACTGTGTTTGGTTGTCATAGTAATTAATTTGTTAAAATATAAAAAGCTATAAGATTACCATGGTAATCCAAGATAGACACCAAATTTGGTGGTAATAGGATTACCATTTTCTTAGTAATATTTATAAGTTGGTAATATGATATTACCATCCACATTACCACCGGTGCAATGCCAAACGTGGTAATATTTTCAGATTACCACGTAACACGTGGTAATCTTTCTACATTACCGCGAACCAAACGGCCCCTTAGTTTTCTATTTGTTAGGTTGCTTAATTGTATGACTGCTGGATGGTTCACTGTGTCTGGGGACTTCGATACCATTAGCAATATCAAGAGAGAGGTTATTAAGAGTTTGAGATTGGAGCTAAGTTTTAGAAGATTTTTCTTTTTAAGTTCCCATTGGCTCTAATGGAGTCAAGCTTGAGCAGTTGTTATCTTACTTGGATATATCATTCCTCCTTGTATGATTATATTAGCATTTGAATTATTCCAAATTTGTTTCTTGTTTCTTTTGCACAATCAACAAACTGAAATCATGCTTGCCTGCTTTTTAGTCCAAGTAAATACCATGGAAGCATTCACACACCTTTCTGTTTTCATAGTTCAAACTTGTCTCATGTAATTGCTCTTGGTGGACATTTATGTCAAACCTGTAGGTGTTTTTTGACTTAATTTATTTGGCACTGCTTTTCTTAGGACATGCACAAACAATCCAAGCTGGATAGAGAAACTCCTTAGCCTAGAGACACTGCCTGATTCTGCTTTTGAAGGGACTCAACTTTCTGAGATGTCAAATAGAACAGGCTGTTCAAGCTACATTAACCTGGCTGTTCTTTTGGGCGGAAAAAATGATTTGTCAAGGAAGTCCAGTGTGATGCTATTTCTCCGCAATGCTATTTTGCTTTGTCTTAATATCTTTCCACGCAATTATATATTGGAAGAATCAGTCCTTGCAGCTGAAGAGATCGTTATGACAAAAATGGATTCGTCCACTGCTTCTGTGAACCCATCACGTGGTTTAGCTAAATCCCTCTTGAAAAATGACCGACAGGTAATCTTGCTGCATCTACTGTTTGTATGAGTGGATTATGGAAATTTTATTTCAGAGTATTGATCAGGCAAACATAGCTCGTCAACCAGATATGAGAAGTCACTAGTTGTGTTCTTATTTCTAGTTGCAACATGTTCTTCTATTTTGATTTGAGTATTATTAAGGCGGTTTTTGCAACTCAATCAGCTATCCTACATTTTTTGGTTTAATGTCATTTATAATTTGGTTTGCTTTGTTTAATGGAACAAGAATTTTAGCTTTCTTTGTCTTATCTCATTTCAAGAATTATGTTATCTAGAAACTTACTATCTAAAAACCTGAACAACCAGGACAGTTTGTTATTGTGCTTTGTGCAAAAGCTGAAGTATCATTCATATTTTTATATTTGTCTGGTAGCTGTAGAGTGACCTTTTTCCATTTTACTTTTTTGGGCTCCACTCTTTATCTTGGCATAGCCTTTAGTGTTTTAAGTTAATAAAGCAAGTTATTCTCCACAATTTGCCTGTTAAGAAAAGTGAGCTTTTCACATCTTCACAATTAACACTAAACCTTTTTGGCAAATTGTCATGAAAATTCCCTTGTACTCTCATTTCTTGATCATGTTATGTCTATTGAAGATTTTTCTTATAATTTAAATATGATCCTGTTAGATGAATGGGCATAACATTGTTATTGAAATTTTTGCACCACTAATCCAATTTATCTAGTATGATAACTTTGACTGCCTAATGGAAGGTGAAAGGGTTCAAAGACTAGTTCATAAAAATTGAGAAAAAGATGTTCTTTTGGTCCATCATCATGTATAAACTTGTAAATCTCAATGCTGGACTATAAGTCTTCAGCCAAGCTGCAATTTATTTAAGGTGTATCTGATTATCATAGTATTTTCTGTAGGACTTCACAGAATTTGGAAACTGCATAATATTAACTGTTTTATAGGCTATTAGACACGTGGTGCACTGATTGCATTAAGTGGACATCAATGCGCTTAATATAGTTTTATATGTCTTTTATTGTGATAAGATATTAAACCTTTGAAAATGGGTTCTTATAACATATCTCAATGACAATTATGAGGAAACTACTAATTGTCCTTGAAAGTATTAGATCGTTCATGAACATCTGCTCATGTTTTTAATTCATATTTCACATCTTTTCTCTGTTGTAGGATTTGCTACTTTGTGGGATATACGCCCAAAGTGAGGCCTCATTTGGGAACATAGATCTTGCAAGGAAGATATTCGACATGGCATTATCTGCTGCTGAGGGACTACCATTGGTAAGCAATATTCTCGCTTTTTTCTCGGTTTATTTATGGCTTCTTTGTGTATGCATGATAGCAATGTGTAGTGAATATTTTGGATTGTTGAAATTTTCTTAATTTATATGTTTCAGATTTCTACCAATGCATATATGGGCCTAAATCAAAATAAAATTTTCATCAATAAAATATTCAAGAGTATAAATTGCTTATGTTTAGGGTGTATCTGCCCAAAATTTAAATAGTGTTGATTGCTGTGGAATTCATATTCTTTGAATTGGATAGTCATTCAGAATCCCTTTTTAAGTGAGTCAAGATATATACTTTATCAATAATGGAGCTTAGGTAAGCAACTTCCAGATTTTAGTGGATTGAGGAAGTGCAGACTGACATGTAGATCCATATATGATAATTTATATTTTCCGTATCCAAACTGTGGTCTATATGCAATAGTATTTATTGAAATAGTCATACATCATGATATCTAGGTCTTTTTTTCAAAGTACATATTTCGTTATATTTAAATCAGATTTTATGATTTTTGCACACTAATATGATCCGCATGTTAGAAAATATCGCAAAAATGTACTAAAATTGGACGCTAGCGGAAGCATGGAAATTTTGCAACATTAACCAGATGATTTGATGAACACCTAAATTTAATAAATTTTTAATTAAATACATATCTGAAAAAATTCTTTGGATGTTCCAACTATGTTCCTAGGATCTCCCTTGAACACCTAGCGTCAAACAAGAGTCTCACGCCTCTGGATCGTATGCCGGTATTCAAAAACAACATCCTCTTCTTTTCCAAAGCGGGGGGGGCTAGGGCTAGAAAGAGAGAGAAATTGAGGATTTTCTTATGAAAAAAGAGAAAGTACTACAGTTAGGGTTAAAAAGGAGTCATATATATATATAACTTCATAAAGCATAATTACTATTATGCAATAATGAACTCAACATGATTTAGACATGTCTCCAAAAGCAACTTTTGTCTTCAAGCCCTTATAATTTTGATTAATTATTTGATTCCAATAAACTTTAATTAAAATTTAAACTTAAGACAACCTAGCCCAATTTACAATTTAACGTCATCCCATGAAGTAAAATTGTAAATTGATAATTTTACTTTTATTTTCGAAATGAGATTGATTCACAATTCCTTTAAATGTGACTTTGTGGGTCATTTCAATTGGCAATTGGAAGATACCAAAGGACGTGGGTGACACCTAACTAACCCCGTGGCACCACGTCATAGCTGATCGAACACGAATGATTAGATCATTATGAAACTTTCCGATTATGATTACTATATGTGCATAAACTCTTCATTCTTATATCCTAACCAAGTGCAAGCCATGAAAATCGTGAAACTCACTAAACTCAATCATATGTAAATAACTATAGTAGAATAAGATAACTAAACTACTATTCGTGTCTCACACGATTGATCTGTTTGTCTTGGCCAAAGGTGTACTTGTGATTTCGTTGGATATTAACTCGTTTACTTTTGAGAGAACAGATTGCTTCTTAGTAATCACTCACAACTGTTACTTGACATAAGTGCAGTTCAAAGTTGGCTCTACCAAATGGTAAAGTGGGTCTAACTACTCTAATAACAGACTAGACGTCACAAATACATCGTGATCATGATTTTTCATATCTAAGGTCCATTCCTATGATCATGATCAACAATCCCAATTATTAATGGTCAAATTGTTAAACCTATGTGATTGGATTGTAACGAGTCATGTTCAAATAAACCAATCCCATCGATAAATTTATGGTATATGCCCTACTACCCAATAGTGTTCAAACAACACTCTTTGTCAAAGCATACATTGTACAAATTCTTAGAATTCTTTTAATGCAAATTAACAATTTTTTTTATTTAAAATTATTTAAGTGTATAAGTACTAAAGCCTTTTAGTGGGCTTCTCCTTATTTTATAAGGAGTAAAAAGTTATGGATTATAATGTTCAAAACTTATAAAAATACCTACACAAGATTTATATGAACATCAAAATAAGTTCTTATTATTAATAATAAGATTGTATAATTAAATGTAATGCCGTAGTGCAAGTATATTTATTGGCATTCGAGGGCATATTCCTAATATTGAGTTTTGTGAATATTGTTGTGTATGTTCCCTTATATTGATTTGCCCGAAATCATTAATGTTGGATAAATCATTGTCGTCGCGTGGAAAGCTGACTTCAAAGTGTGAAAAATGATTATCGCTAATTTTCAGCATTGTTTATATGCTGCCATCCTTGACACTTTCTTTTTTCAAAAATCAAATAATCTCTTATGATTATATTATAAAGGAAAGTGTAATGGGACACAGTGGGAACATTCCCAAAAATTAAAATTAGAAAAAAAATTGAGGGTAATTATGGGATTTCAGGAAAAATGTGACCATATGTGACTGGTAGGGACTAGAAGTAAATCAACCAAAAAGAAGAGACTATTTGACAATTAGAAGTACAAAAACTATTCAATCAGAATGAAAATATCCAATGGGTATCTAGATATTTCAAGATATTTGTTAGGGGAAAACCTGAATCTGGATGTTGGTTTGTCTTTGGAACTTCATGTAATCCTACCTTTTATTTGAAATTAGCATTTTTTAACAAGTTCAATAGTGTTTTATCCCATTTTTTTTTTTATTTAGGTTAATGGAAAATTAAACTTATCTGATATAGTATTGATATAACATATAAAAATTTATTTAATGTTTTAGAAATTCTTTCATTTAATATTAATACAATAATTATAAAAAAAATTAGTTTGGCTCGGTATGCAGTTTTTCTGAGAAAACTTTGGTTCACTAATTCTTATGAAAGCCAAAATTGGTTATTTCGGATATTCAACCAAATTAACCAAATACAGAGCCCTACTTTGAATAAAATTTTATTTAATCTGTGTGCACATTTCTAAACACATGCATTATGTATGGATTGTTTATGCTACTTTAAATTAAAAAAATGCTTCTCATATAAGATTTTTTTTGCTTTTAAGGGCTCCCATACAACTGATAAGGAATTAATGGAATGAATCTTCAGTTGGTAGCACTTAGGGCTTGCTTAGGAGGGGGTAAATGAAGGTTTTGTAAGGGAAGATTATTGACCAACCCTTGCTTGGATCCAAGGTTGTATGGAAGGTAGGGTAGTTGGGGGTTAAATGGAGGGTTGAAAAACCTCCATTTAACCCCCTTTTTCAACCCTCCAAATTGGGGGGTTTTGGAGGGTTGGATTTTTTCCATGACCAAAATACCCCTTTTAAAATTAGTTAATTATATGGATGCCCCATATTAAAGTCATGATATATATATCTCTATATTCGAATAAAATAGTAAAATATTGTAAATTATCAAATAAGAATATTTTATTAACAAAAATAATATTGTATGTGTAAAATTAGTATAAAGTATAATTTATTGCTTCAAGCGCATTTTAGTAATTTTCATATAAAACCTTACCTTCTATTACCCTCAATCCAAACACAACAAGGTTTAATAACCTTCATTTACCTTACCTTCAATCCAAACATGGTATAACTTAAAACCTCCTTTTACATTACTTTACCTTGCTTTACCCTACTCTATTTTACTTTACAAAACCTTTCTTCACCTCATCCAAGCAAGCCCTTAATACCTTTTCTCCTTCACCTTAGAATATGGGACGGATAGCCTATATTTAGTGGAAAAATGTTTCTCTTGTAAATTTTATGTGAGATAAGTATATTTGGGAAGTGGTGTTCATGATAATTCTTCTAGTTTTTATGAGAGATTGTCCAGGAAATACTGCTTAAATGCAGTCTTTCCTTTTTATGTGCTTGCGTGATCATATATGAGAATATTTACTTCTATATTGTCAAAAAAAAAAAATGGTTGATGGTTAAAAGTTTACTGTTAATGTGAAAATTCAGTAATATTGCCATTTGTAACTTCATGACTTCTGTATGATTGGATATTTTCTATTTAAAACACATCTCTTGTATTAGTTTAAATATAAACTTATCCTTTTGAACATATGGGGGCAGGATTTTCAGGAAAACATTCCAATTCTGTATTTCTGGTATGCCAAAATGGAGCTGGCAAAATCTACTTGGAGTAGTTCAGATCCTTGCACCCAACGGGTGATTCATGTTTTATCTTGTTTAGGTAGTAATACAAAATATACTCCTTTCAAGTCGCAAACATTGGGTTTTCAAATCTTGAAAGCACGACAAGGATTTAAAGAACAAATAAAATGCTTGCGCTCTACATGGGCTCGTGGTGATGTAAAGGAACATTCTATTGCTCTAGTCTGTTCAGCTTGTCTGTTAGAGATCTTAACTACTGGTTTTTCTGCTGGTGTTCAAGTTATAGAGGAGGCTTTCTCGTTGTCACTTCCAGGTTACATCATCTTCTTGAATTCTTTTATTTCTGCATTAAGGGGCTTTCTTTGGTATCGGTCCATATGATCAAATTCTCTCAATTATTTGTGCTGTGAATTCATCTGGAATTGGCAAGAGTTATTTTTTTGTAGCATGCACATAACATTCAGTGTAGGCATTCAGATGCCATGTTTAAGCTTTCAAACGAATCAAGATGAAGTTGGATGGAATCTGAGATAAAGTTGAGAGTGGAATATTTAGGCAGCCGTACTGCTGTGAAACTAGCAAATATTGTTCTAAATGCATAGCATTGTGTGCATCTGATTTGCTTTAGAAGGATGTTAGAAGGATAAAGGTCCCTGCTTGATAATTGATAGGCTTGTGACCATGTAATGACAGAAGCTCAAGATGGTTGCTCGTTATTTTGTAGTAGAAACTTTTCTTATAAATAGATCATATATAGGTGATTAGTTTTGGTTTTCACTGTGAATCATGGTTTCTAAATAAGATTGTGGGAAGGAGGAGCCTTCACAATTAATTAATATGTATATAGAAGGGATGGACCCTTTACCTGTTATTTTCACTTTATATTTTTTATTGATTGTTAAGCAGTAGTATAACTCTTGAGTAATCAGAAGGCATACCATCCTCTTGTAATGGGCATGATTTTAAATTTTGTTGATGGACTCTTCATATTCATTTTAGGAATTTTTGAGACTTCGATGAGAAATTTTCTGCACAAGGCCATGTATTGATAATTACTTGCACCGTAATTTCCTTATCTTCTTCTAACTGATAAGTTATCTTTTGTACTTCTATGATGAATATTTTGATGTTTTTCCATGCATTCCCAAGTCTTTCACTTTTCTCTTTTTGATGCCTGACATGGTTTGTTGTGACATTGCTGGGTAAGAATGCATCAAGTGTTCCTTTTCCTCGACTTTACGTTTGTTACAACTGTCTTTTGTCTGTAGAGGAATCTTTACTGCACCTGATCACATAAGTTTAGTAGCTAACTCCAGATGATTTTCTCAGAGAGAAGAAGCCGGAGTTTGGAACTTGAATTCCTTTGGGTCTATTATATTGGCATTCTACAGAAGCATCTTAAACAATTGAAGTTTTCAAGAGTGTGGGAGAACATTCAGCATGGATTGCAACTTTATCCTAACAATCCAGAAATGTTGGACATAATGGTGGAAATAAGTTATTTTTCAACTGTGCCTAACAAAGTTAGGCTTGTATTTGATGAATATATTGAAAGGTACAGCCATATTTCTACCTATCCGATAATAATATTTGATGGGCGATACGTCACATTGTCACCCATGTGCATTATAATTTTTTTTTTTTCATGCTTTAATTCGCCAGTGTATCTTCTTTTTATTCGCATTTGTGATGTTTGAGATAGTTTAATGAGGAGTTTCATGTTCCTATGTTTCAGGAAACCATCTGTGATTTTGTGCCTCTTTGCTTTGTCTTATGAACTGGCCAGATCTGGCTCAAAACATAGAATTCATGGTATCTTTGAGAGAGCATTAGCAAATGACAAGTTGCAGAAATCAGTGTTGTTATGGCGCTGTTACCTTGCGTATGAGTCAGATATTGCATGCGATCCTGATGCAGCCAAGCGGATATTTTTTCGAGCTATTCATTCTTGCCCATGGTATATTTCATATATTGTCCTCCTAAAACAAGTTGCGAATTTAGCATGACTATCATATATTATCTCTTATATTTCAGGTCAAAAAGATTATGGCTAGATGGGTTTCAGAAATTGAGCACTATATTAACAGCAAAAGAACTATCAGATCTCCACGAAGTCATGCAGGACAAAGAGTTGAACTTGAGGACTGACATCTATGAAATTCTCCTACAAGATGAGATAGAACTGTAGCATCTCCTTTCTCAACCACAACAGATTGTTTGTTGTCCATCTTCTATGGTCTCTTGTAGAAGTCTGAATATTCTCTTATTGCCTGGAGGGATCATTCATGCACCCTTTCAGTAGTAATTCTGCATCTCATTGGCCTATTTCTACACCACCTGCAGTTGTACAATAGGTTTGAGCCTGTAATTCAGCAAAACATTGTGATACCTTAATAGATGTCCGCACTGTCACTCGTGATCGATTATCATCGGAATTCTAGAGTAAAAATTTAGCCCATGTTTATGATTTCTGTGATCATACCAGAGATATGGATGATGAACTAAGATGATATGGGCATTTCTCTAAATTCCGAGGCGGCTTCATTTCCTTTTACCTGTAGTATATACCTCCTTTGAGGTTTCCAGAAGACTAACAAGCTGCATATGACATTATTTTATATGTTTTTTCAGTACATGAAGTTCCATATCAATAGTGTTCATTCTACAAGTACTAATATTTTTTTTATAAGATATTCAAGTCAACTGGAAACTCTGATGATCCATTACTTTTCAGATGGTCCAGGCAAGCGGCCTTTGTGAAACAAATCGTTATACCAACCTCTGTAAAAGCTGCAAAACATGCTGAGCAGTTGGAAGATGGAACAGAGACTCCTGTTTGTAAAGAAACCAGTCCATACATAGATTTCCAGGTCAGTGTGTGTTCTTGCACTTAGCAGCAGTAAGTCTATTCACAAGCTTGTCAGTTTCTACTTGTCCATTCCTTATATAAAAAACATTTCATGTGTGGTAGGTGGGCACAATCAGATAACATTATTTTGGTCAGTGTTTTTAACTACCAGGATCACAGAATGTTTAATATGATGTGGAAATGCCGAAAAATAGTGTGATGATAATCAATTATTAGAATCAACAGCATTTTTTTTTTTCTCCTAAACTACTAGATGTGAATATTCAATTGAATTCTCACTTGGTTTAACTGGTGATTGGATTATATGATCCTTCTTTTAGGTTCTTGTTATTTATACACTGGAGCTGCAAAGCTATTTGCCAGATAACTTTATAGATTACATACCTTAAATCCTCTTTATTAAGTTAGAGATTAATTTAGACAGCACTACCTAAAAGTGAAATGAATATGGTGAGCATGTGATGTCATAGTCACCTACCTATGAAGAACTGTCCATAATAAAATTTAGGTTGGAACTCTCCAGGTTATCAATGCACAAAGACAAAGCCTAGATTTGTAGGGCATCTTTTTCAATTCTTTAAAAAAAAGATTGTTGCCCATTACACCGCAGAACATCACTTTAAACAGTGGTAACCAGGATGGTACTGTTTTTATGTTCCAAAGCCTACTTCAATCTAGGTAGTCAGAACCGGACCGGACCTTCGAACCGGAGTAGGCCAAGGTTCAAGGGTTAAGAGGTCCAACCGGGGTTGAACCGGGTCGAACCGGATTTAATAAATAAAAATATAAAATAAAATACATTAAATATTGTATTAATTTTTAAATCAAATACACATTCTATATTAATTTTCAAATCAAATACACAACCTATGAAACAAACAAGTATTGATTCCATATTCAAAACACAACATTTAACAACATTTAGTTAAACTAAATTGATATGAAACACTAAATAATATTAATCTCATTAAGGCTTGATTAATATTCAATAAGTTGATAAGAATCATTAATCAATAATCATTAAATCATAAGATAATTATTAATTAGATTAACATTAATTCATAATACTATAGATAATTAGATATAAATATAAGATATTCATATTACTAATATCATATCAGGCTGGTTTATTTAAGTTTTTTTAAATTTTTTAATTAAGTTTGGTTCCCGGTTGAACCGGGCGGTTCTCCCGGTTCATAGCCGGTTTTCCATTATCCGGTTTTCTGAACTGAATTGGACCGGTCTAGTGCCCGGGTCCGGTCCAACCCGGTTGGATCAGCCGGTCCGGTCCGGTTCTAACTACCTAGACTTCAATCAATGGCCTCAAACTTTGGTGCTCCAACATTACTAGATATGAAGCATCCAAAGAGAAAGTTAGGTCATAGATTTGTGACCTCTGCTTTTTACAATCAGATCAACTTTCACTGTAACTCAATTTACTTCGGAGTTTGGTTACATGTTTCTGAATCACTCTGAGTCAAATCATTCACTTGTTGTATATGGTTATATGAATTTTTAAAGATGATAATAAAAACAAAATTTAGTCTTTGTTTATTTTTATTTCCATGCAGTGAGGTATTCAAAAATGCTAAATATTCTTTGAAATTCTTCATTGTTATAAAAAGAGGAAAACAAAGACAAACATTTCTCTATTTTTTTTTTTTTTTTTAGCAAAATGGAACATTTTCCATTTCTTCACAATTACAAACAAAAAATCCCAAACAAGGACACCAACACAAATAACCAAGAAACCAGCTAAAACCCTAAATGATTAAGTTAAGTTAATAATGACCCATTTTTTATTTTAATTAACTTACTGTTTGCACTAGCACGACTAACAATAAGGGGTACAATGTTTCTAATCAATTGATGCATCTGTGTGTCCTTTGCTTTTGTATTGATCTCCACTAAACACATGATGGCCGCTTACTATTTGATTTGATATTTGTCACTAAGCCTTGATTGGCTAGCTTTGCTTTTTTAGCTTCAGTACATATTGCCTTTGTTTATTTGTAAGTCTTTGTTTGTCACCAGTGTTTTGTCTTCTAGGCCTTATTTTGGATGCTTGCCCTCATTATTGTTTTTACATTAACAAAAAAAAAAAAACACAAAACATTCCTATTTGAGTTCCTAAATGTGAATGTTCCAATTAATCAAAGCTCTATAAAGTCTTTGCTTCTACTTAATATATATATATATGTGTGTGTGTGTGAAAATCTTCAAGGCATTAGCATGGTTGACAAAAGGACAGTAACATTATTATGATACATATGACTTATGTCATGTGATGTTGTGAGATGTTTTTCAAACTTGGTTGGCTTTTAATTTCTTTTATTGTGTTTTATAAAAAAAAGTATCAAATGTGTCCCTACTGAATTAAGCACATAGCAACTATAGAATATGACTAGTTTACACCTTTTTGCCCCTCTTTCCCAAGTGCCCACCATCTTGTTCTTCAAATTATGTATTCAAAATTTGGTTTGCTTTTATAAAGAATTGTTTTTACTATTTTATTCTCTTATTTGAAGAATTCAAAGTATCATTATCTCATGCTTTATTTGATTATTAATCCTAAATACTATATTTATTTATAGGTTCTATTAGGGAGTGGTTAGGGTTTTGCTAGTCAATGTTAAAGCTTAGGTTTAGTATTCATATATAATACCTATTGGTTGGAAATAAGAAATAAAAAATAAAAAAAATAAAGAATGCCAAAAATTAGCATTCATGAGCAAAAAATTGGAATCAAGACAAGATTACTAGTACTGATAAATTGGGATTACGCAATAAATACATATGTTTCCAAGTATGCCAAATGAGTTTGAAACTATATAATCATTTTGGATACATCTGACTTGTCCTTATTTTTTTCTTATTATTTCACCATTTCTTTTATGATATATATATATATATATATCATATTAAAGCAAGGAGTGTGAAAACTTTCTCCCCCTCTTTAGATGCTCCTCAATTTGGACTATATTATTATTTACATATGCTTTGTATGACACAGTCCACACACCCTCATCATGCATGCAATTTAATTTGAACTTTTGCAAGTTCCAAGTATATATGTTAGAATTTATCATATGCACATTAATTCAAAGCCCCAAACTTTGTTTCCTATAGTGCTCATTCACTCATTAGTTAATCAACTATCATGAACCATGAATGGCAAATAAGTTTTAATTAGGTAATGTTCACAAACATGATTAACCAATAATTATATAACGTGCTCAATATACAACCAAATCGTCTATTAAAAAAAACATCATGTCAATCACACAACACACACACACATCTCTATATATAAATCAACTTTCAATGTTATATAAATAAATAAAAAATTTGCATGCATTGATAGTAGATGTATATATAATATATGTAGTGGTGGTGGAAGGAAGGGCGACAAGATGATCAGGTTGGCACCGGCGCATGGGACCACGCAAGAAATGAATCGAAAAACTTTAATAGCGTGGCCTCGTGCATGCAACCGCACCGCATGCAACTCATAATCGTACCCTATTAATTTATACCCGGCCACGCCCACGCCCACGCCCACTGAACCCAATCAATCATCTTCCATCCTTCACCACCTCATTATTACCCAACCTTCTTCATTTATTTATTCCCATTCTATTTTGGGTTTCTTCTTTTGTGTGTGTGTGTGTGTGTTTTTTACTGTTTTTAACGTACTTAATTTTTATAAATATATAATGTTATAATCAGTTTTTTTTTAATTGTTTTTTTAAGTAATTAAATATTTTATTGCTATCAACCATTGGATAGTCCAATGGTATCACACAAAAGTGCTAAAAATAAGGGTAAAGATTTGAAACTTTCTCCAGTAGTACTATTCATGTAATGTTTATGTACTGTACACTTGAGTCCGCTACATTCATCAGTTCTATTTATGAGTCTGAGTGTGATCCCCTGTGTGGTAAATAATTATTTCACCCCTCCAGAGTTATAAGGCAGAAGGATTTTTTTAAAAAGTTTGTAAGTCAGTGTAAGTAGTGCACCTCTATATTTGTTTTTTTTATAATCTCTTAAATGAGAGGCGTTTATCATTTATTAGTAAAAATAAAATAAAAAAATATTACTCAACTAATGGAATGATGGCATTCAGTTATAGTGGTTGATAATATAAATATTGATTTTAAAGTGTTGGTGAATGTGGTGCACGGTAATTAGATGAGCTGATAGTTGTATTGTTGAGTTTTGTTCTTCTATGTATCCATGCTAAATCTTGAATCATGTGGATGTTGTTCGTATTCATTGATTAAGTTACTAAGTGTGTGTTTACTAATAGAGACCAGATTGAAGGGGGTAATATTTTATATGATTTTGTGGTGGTGTGAATTACCGGATATAAATAAATCATTCTATTATGTTATTGTTCTTATTTTAAATTTAAATAATTTTTGTTTTTTTTTTTTGTCAAATGTTAAATCTAGCTAATTGAATCTGTTTTTTTTAATAAGAGGAGTGTGGCGAACCCACTATAGATCCCAGGGACGTGCACAAGCCTCGGTGGAACAAGTGGGGACGGGGCCACGCTCACATGGGCGCTGGAACCATTCGTACACAACCACTATTTACAACTCTCAGAAATGTATCTTCAGCTGAGAATTGAACTCTCACCACTCGGTGAGAGCTCTATCGGTGACCCATGTATCAATAGACTTGCAGGTCGTTGGTCTGTTTTTTTTTAATGAGAGTTCACCTAAGTGAAAGACAAAGTATCATTAAGTTAGCACCCATTGTTCAAATGTCAAAAATAAATAAATAAATAAATAACCACCTTATTATGTCCGGCGAAATCTTTTAACTGTTCATTCATCTCAGTTCGCCTGTTACAAATAGCTCTTTTTTACCATGACCGACAAAATCTATATACATTCATATTCACATCGTTTTACATATCAAAACAAAACCTTAATTAAATTATTATGATGTGCCAGAGTCATGGCACAGATTGTAAGTGTGAGAGTCTGAATAACATGCAAAACCCAGAGGCATGTGCATATGAATGTGAGTCTGAACAGCATGCAAAGAAGTGCTTGCTGCTGCTGCTGCTACTTCTTTGCTATAGTATATAGCAGTGGACCAGAACCACAGTTTTCACAAGCATTCAGAAGAAGCACTTGCTTGTTTATTGCATACTCACTCAAATCCAAACAAACATTGGAAGCAGAACAATTATATTGCTGTCTGATTTTTGCTGACAAACAAGTCATGCTTATTATTAAAAATAAAAATTAAATATATATATATATATATATATATATATAAAGAAAGCATTTTGCTGGACCCATTTGGCCTTGTTGTTACTGTTCTAGGTGCCCATTTTATGAGGTTGTGTGGAGCCAACTTTAATCTTCAATTTATGGAAATCAAATCATTGTCAAACTATGACAAGATGTTTTTCTTCTTCCACATGACTTTTGCTCATCAATTCAAACTTATTCATTATTATCATTGTCCCTCCTTCCCTTTTGATTTTCTCCATCTACACCTCTTTTTATTTTTGAATTGTATCTTTTAATTTATATATATACATATACATATATTAAATCAAGTCAAAGGAGTAGGCTGATTTTATCCGACACAATCTTGATTTCTTTGAATATTGTTCCACACTTCCACAATGGTACTTTTATTGGTTTATAGAAAAGGCAACTTGATATACTTCTTGCCGGATATAATGGAAGAAATCAATAATTTTTTAACATAATTATTTTCTGAAAATTTGTTTTTATTATGTGTTTTTAATCTTTGTTTTTGTTTTGTTTTACGTGGTTATTACATTTCTGGATAACAATTAATGGTTGATTTTACCTCACTTTCTCTAACACATTTTTTTTTAATAAAACATTAAGTAAATAAAATTCAAAGACCTTAAATCTTTAGCTTACTTTTCCTTTTAAAAAAAAACTTTTTTTTCCCTAAATTCACCGTGATATACTTGTTATATATATATATATATCCCGTCATTTTCCTCCTTTATTTTGACTGCAATAATAATAAAAAATAAAATAAAAAGGACAATTGTGCCAACTTCATCCCATTCTCTGAATTATTAATAATAACTAATTAACCATCTACTTAGTAGACATTACATAAAGCTATCTAGAAAAGAGAGTTCCTTCATCATCTATACATGCATTAAAACGCTTATTAAACCACTAAAAAAAAAGTAAAAAAGAGGAAAAAGAAAGAAAACTCATGATCAACCTCTTGTTCTTATAATGGTGATAGTTCCTCTCCCTTGAGTATGAATCCTTGTGAGACCAACCACAGCCTTGCCGGAGAGCCCGGGTCCATCACCGGAGACACAAGGCAAGCATGCAAACTCTCCGACCGGGTGGCGCACCGGCCGGCTTGGCCTCATCAACAACCTCTCATTGATGTCCTCCAATGTCACCTCCTCTTCCAACCCACCTGGCTTCACCACTGCAAAGGGATACACTACTCCCATTGCCTGCTTCTTCTCCTTTTTTGATGCTTTCATTGTACTACTACTCTCAATATTGCTCTCTAATACATATAAGATTAATGTTAATTATTATTATCAATCATGCATGTGCATGCATGCATGCATGCACTTGTATTAATAAAGATGGAAAAACAGAAGAAAAAAGATAAAGTAGTAGCAGTACATGCTTGTACCTTTGAGAGCAAGTTGTTTCAGTGTAGTGAATTGATGGGATGGTTTGGGTTGCTCTTTTTCTTCATGTTGGTTTTTGGTGGGATGATGAGCCACAACACCATTATCTTTTTTTTCTTCTTCTTCTTTGAGAGGGTCCAGTGCTACTGTCCAGAGAGAAAGAAATTAAGAGTTCCAATTAATACAACATGATGAAGAACTCCATCTTAATTAATTGCCATATTATTATCATTGTGGGACCCATATAGAGGAAAGAGAGAGAGAGAGTGTGTGAGAAAGAGAACAGACCTTTGTGGTGGTTGTTGTAGCTGTTATTGTCTTGGAGTAGAAAATTCAAGGGATCATCTTCTTTATGGCATGTTGAAGAATCCCAAAACCCCTGCTAGTTAAAACATTCAACAAATTGATTAAGTTAAACAAATGATAATAATTAAGAAGAAGAAGAAGAAGAAGAGAAGTAGAACTGGAATGCATGAAAATACAGACTTGAAGGTGATCATCAAAGCCATGAGATGGCAACTCAAACTCAAAGTCCTTAGGACAAAAGACAGCAGTAGAGGTAGCAGTAGTGGTTTTTCTCCTCTTGCACCTATCACTCCACTCAGTCACTGCATCTTGAAGGTATCCTGTTGAAGCCTCAGAAGACAATGATGACAAAGGAGACTCCATGACTACCATGCCATGCCAAACAAATAAAAAACAAACCTTAAGTTCATCATCAAATCAAATCAAATCAAATCAAATCAAAATCAACCTTAATTAGTCACATATGTTATGTATATATACCCAAAGGCATGTGAACATGAAGATCTTCAAGTTCAAAGTTGTGTAGATCCCAATCAAGGCAGGGTTGGTGGCTGAATAGGAAATGGTTCTTCTCCTCCATAGCCATCATTCTCTCTTTCACTCACTAACTCACTCACTTCCATATGCTTCCCTGGTCCAAGACCATGGAGAAGTGTGCTTAAATAGAAGAGCTTTTGGATGATTAGAAGCACTTCAGTCAATGCCAGGGAAAAAAAAGAAAAAAAAAAAAAAATATTCAAAGGGACCATAGAAAGGAAAAGGTGGTTGGTTTGGTTCTTTCTCGTGATTCGCTACGTGTTTTGTTTATATATCTCTCTTTATGTATTTATTTATTTATTTTCTTTGTTATTATAAATATGTGAGCTTCTTTTGGGATCTTGTATAATCTTTTCTTTTTTACTTAGTTTTGAGTGAGTACTAGACACAACACTGTCATATCATGACTCCTTGTAACATTGGTTCCTTTTTTTGTGTGGGGGACTAAATTATTACTTGTTATGATGTTTATTACGGGCACGTAAACCCAAATGGTTTGCTGAATTTTAATTCATTTTTTTTTCTTATTTCATGCAAAAATAGCTTGATTAATACTTGAACATGTTCGGAAGTGTTTTTGTTCAATAATAATATCTTGATGTTTTGGTTTGGTTTTATACCATCATTGATATTAGATGCAAAATAAGGCTTCATTGCTTAGTTATTAAAACATCTATTTGGATATTTCAACATAAGAATTTCTATATATCTAGAATGTTTGTAATGGAAATTTGAAATAGTTAAAGGATGTTGAAAGGTGATTAAGGTCAAGATTAAGAAGTGATTATGAATGATTAAGTCTTGCTGGTTGTCAAATCCTTGTCCTTTCATTGCTGTCATTTATTCCAAATTTGAAGTGAATAATACAGGCCTAACCTAAATAGTCAGCTGGATTAGGTTTCTTAAATGATGGCTGGTCCATGCTAATTGGATGGTGGTGGTTGCAATGTTGACAAAAACAAACTAAAAATCATACTGATTATTATTGTTAATATTGTCATTAAGATAAAAATTAGAGTGGGTAAATTCCAATTAACCTCAATCACTAATTAATAAAATCCGAATGTATAATTAATTGGCTATATATATCATGTATATTATTTGCTGCTCATAGTATTTTTGAACTAGTAAGTATTGGATTATAAGTTTTTGAATAAAGTGGATAAACCACAAATTTATTAATAAGAAAAGGAAGGAACAAAAAGAACAAAATACAGAAGTAAGAAAAACAAAAACAAAAAAAAAACAAAAAAACAAAAAAACAAACTGACAGACAATAAAATAAAAGCTGGTATCCTCACCAAGGATGAGAATAGCAGTGAACAGGACTAGGATAAAAAAAGCAATAAAAAGGAAAAGGAGGAAGATAGCGAGCTGGGCTGACGAAGTCCACCATCTGGAGACGAAGGCCAGTCCAGCTACAAAAGAGAGGCAGATTACTCCCGGTCTGTGGTGTGCGCCATTTCACCAGTAGTGTCCGTGGATCTGGAGCTCAGAAAGTTAAGAGAACGCTTGATCTTCTGAGCAGCATCAGATGGTTCCTGCTGAAGAGGCACCGAGTCTGCAGTGATCCAAGAAAGAAGCATGTTAGCTGTCTTATGGAGTATAGAAGAAATTGATGAATATTTTTGGTTAAAAATACGATTGTTGCGTTCCAGCCAGATGTTCCAGAATATGGCTCTACAACATAGATCTGAGAGACTCCTAGAGACAGAATTTAAGGAGGGAATCCAAGTGGTCCAGATGTTGTGAACAGAGCATGGGAGAGTAGCAACATCTAACAATCCTCGGAAGAAGTACCAAATTCTCTCCGAAAACGAACAATTAATAAAAAGATGATCTACTGTTTCTGAGTTGTTATGACATAGAATACATGTGTCAGTAGCATTAGGATTGCAACCTTTAATAAAAAGATTATCTAGAGTAAGAATTTTGTTTTCCCAGGCAAGCCAACAAAATAGTGTTATTTTACTAGGGGTATTTGTCTTCTAGAATTTGGAATAAAGTTGACTGCGAATGCCTCCATCAATTAAGAAATTATAGAAAGATTTGACAGAGAAGGTTCCGTTATTATCAAGAGACCAGGTATAAGAGTCCTCTTGATCAATTGTACAGTCTGGAATAGAGTTCATTAATACGGTAAAGTCATCAACAGAGGTTGTCCTGAATGGATTACAACCGGAATTAATTAAATGTATAAATTGTCTTAAAGTAATCCAAGGATAAGAGCAGTCCAAGAAAAGTGATGTCCAACGGTCTTTTGGGGATTGACCTTCAAGCCATTTATCAAACCAGAATAGAGTTTTGTTACCATTTCCAATTGATTTGGATATGCAGAATCGAAAGGAGGGTAGAATGGTATTAATTCCAGCCCAGAAGAAAGATTTATTTCTTGGTGGATGATGATATAGAATATCAGGAGCATCTCTTATCACATAGTTTGCAAAGACAATTTTTGTCCAACAGGAGACCGGCTTGGTGATGAGCTTCCACCACCACTTTCCTAATAAAGCATTATTGAATATCTGGAGATCAAGGATACCCCAACCGCCCATACAACGGGGTCTACAAATTCTTTTCCAGACAATCAACCTTATACCCTTAGACCCCAGATCAAGGATTATAAGTTATTAGTTCAAAGTTGTTTGAACTATAAGGTGATTAATCTTATAATGTAATCTTAGTTTCTCTAAACATTGATTTATGATGTAGCATAGATTTTAGAGAAAAAAAAAAAAAAGTGACCACCTTTTGATATGGTTTTCATTTTCGTCCATGTCATACCCTAATTCCTATGTTTTTCTGCTTTATATATATATATATATATATATATATATATATATATATTTTTCTGATTTAACTTTTTGGTCAATAAATAATGAGTTTATTCATTGTTCCTAAAACTAATATAATGCTACCTAAATTATATTATATTAACAATAAGTATAGATATTCATCACTCGATTTTGAAAATATATTAAAGACTTTATGGATACAAGATTCTAGTACAAAGTGAAAAAACAAAATAAATAATCAAAATATTACATTAGTACATGGCGGAAAGTTTATTGATTGAAAAACTATATCATTTGTTTAGTTTAATTCTATTTACCATTACCTCATTTGTTTTATGTTTGTGAAATTTGGTAGTAAAAATCTCTATTAAATAATATGTTCCTTTTAATTCTATTCAGTATTCAACAATGCATCATTAAAAAACCAAAAAAGTTTTTTTTTTTTGTTTTTTTTAACAAAGTTGATAAACATATATTAAAAGTCCAAGCAAGAGTAAGAGGATTACCTACATAAAAGGGGAAATTAATACATAATATCCATAAGGTGTGGATAATAATAGGGGAAAGACAGAGAGAAAATAATCACAAATTGATATAAAACAGCAAGATATGTGTTCGCCAAGATTGCTCACATCAAGGTAGGACCTAGCGCTACGCTTCACTACACCGACTTGCTCATGCACTTTATCCTCATTAACTCAGGAGCTACAACAATCCATAAAAGAAATAGATGATTAATATTAGTCATAATAGTAGTTGCCGAGCAAAATATAGAGTTAGAATTCAGCTTATTTCACTTTAGTCAAATGCTCCAAAAGATTTCTGTGGCTAGGAGGTCCCAAATGTCCTTCCCCATGCCCTTAAGGGAAACTCTCAAAGACCCCCAGATACCTAGTAATGGAGAAGCTCCACCAAGCATCCATAGTGATTCCAAATGTGATTAGCAAAAGCATATTTAGAAAACAAGTGATTGACCATTTCAATCGTTGCATGACAAAAGATGCAAGTGCGGTAGGTAACTTGCTACATCCCCTGAATGCAAGGTTGTCTAAAGTGAGATCTAATTGTCCTAGGTAAGTTATGATATGAACCCCATCAACTCATGATGGAAACCCATAATAAAGCTGGCCCAGTTTGATTTTAAGTGCTAGCTTGGGAAAGAACCTCGACCTGTTGCTTATGTCAAGTAAGAACCTTGGTATGTGAAGGCGCCACAAACAATTATGGAAGGTTGTTCGATAAGTCGCTGGTTGAGCACCACTGAAACTCCGATAAGCTAGAATACTTTTCAAAAAATCAAAAGAGAATTCAAAAAAGAATCTCATAATTTTTTGATAATAGATAATTTGATTATTTCAGCTGAAAAGGCTTTTTAAATAGAGGAGTCAATGAATTTTGGCAACTAACAAAATTTCTAAATTAATGCCAAACTTCCTAAATTATTCAAACTAAGTAGGAAAAATACTAGTTTCTTGGCATGCAAGCCTTATACTAATAAGGAATAAAATAAGAATTATTTTATTCTCTAGTAAAGCTAAAATGGTAAGTAATCATTAATTTGATTTGTGTCTTTTATGTTGTATCCTTGAAGATTTTCTTCCAAAGTCGAATTGGAATGATAGATTTCCCGCTATGTGGCATATCTTTATCGCTTTCAATCGGCCTCCACAGATTAGCTTGGGCCTAATCTTCTCTAATTAGCTCATTTAAAGCCTCTTTGAATTGTTTACTTCGCGAACGAGTGACTGGACCAATTGAAACTTGAATAGGATTTTTGCTAGCCATGTCCTCATCAAGCTAGGTAAAAAAAGTTCACCTTCAAAGGACAAGATCTTTTCTAGATGATCAAGGTAACTTGGCACGCCTTCTACATCTGTCATCGAGGAAGTTATAAAAATATTTAACAGTAAACTCTCCCACAGGATTAAGGCTCCACTATTTTGAGTCTTTGTTACCAATAGTACATTTTGCAACTTTGATGTTAATCTTTGCTAATATCAAATCCATAACTGGGAGAAACGACCATATTAAGGTAATAAACTCTGACTATACCCATCAAATATAGGGAACTATTAAAATTCTTTGACCATAGGTATGTTAAGGCTTGGCCATTAACCCAAATATCCCATTAAAAAAGGGTGTACTTACCAACCTTGATTATAGGAACGACATAAGCCTTAAATCTAAGAAGACAACACATGATACCTTTTCCCCAAAAAATAAAAATAAAAAAAAAGACCTCAAAGGTTATTGTAGGAATAAGGTGCTCTAAGTTTGCAATTTTTTTTTTTTTTTAGATTACAAGTCAACACCTGATTCAGTTTTGTCTATACCCTAACATAGGAAGTCAAGTCAAATATTATTAATTGACCTTGCAACCCAGTGAGGAAGTTTTAAACTATAATCCAATAGATTAGTATGGCAAAGATGATTCAGTTTATGAGGGTGAGCCTTCATCCATTGATAAAAGTTCAGATTTTCAGGTGTGCAATAATGATCTGACCGTCTTGATGAAGTTATCCAAGTCTCAATGGCTTGGATGGCTACCTGATACCGGTATGCCTAGGTAATTAACAAGTAGAATAGCCAAGTATCCTAGCTAGTGTTAGGTCAGATGCTAGTCTAACCTTAGATAGCATATATAAACAAGTATTTTGGAAGTTAATGGATAGCCTTGATGTCACGCCCCGAACCTAGAGCATTGACAAACGGCCGCATACCTACAAGGTCGTGACCAAGTAGGCACGCAAGGCCTCAAAACCTGTCTCACACTAGATAAAACAACCTTTAACAAATACATTAACTTTCAAAAACAACATAGAGGCACAATGCCCGATATATAATGGAAGCAAGTAACAAGTGTCTCACAAGACATTAAACATAAGACATAAGTTCTAGGTTCACAACAAGAAAGTTTATTAACTTGAAATATGACTAGGCGGCGACTTGCTCAACGACCCCGCTAAACTGTCCACCACCCAACCCTACTCCTGATCTGAAAGATAGAGAGAACAACTTAATGAGCTTGGGAGCCCAGATAGCAAACCACTAAAAAAACATCGGGATCACAAAAATGTTCAATAATTTCTAAAAACATACAAAATGTAACAAAACGAAATAAATATCAAAATGAAATCCAGAAATCAGAATTAAATCATAACTGATTTAGTTTACCAAAAATAACAAGCATATATGTCCCCCAAACATCTAATGCCAAAAACAAAATATCATAACTCATTTATTTAAACTCGGTGACCCGAGTCGGATTTTTAGAACTCATAGGTTTTACCCTCGGTGACCCGAGCCGAATATCGAAGCCGTTATTCTTCACCGACGGAGCGGTGCGAAACTATAGTTTCTATGTCGAAGATGCGTGTCGACACGGTCGGTGTTTAACCCCGATGGCGAGGGTTATTGCATTGTTAATTGGGGACTACGAATTTCTATACAAAAAAATATCATGTCCAAAAATTATCATCAACACAACAATGAAATTTGGTGATCCCGTTTTTTTCTAATGAAAATAATTCTAATTATTTCAAAATGAGTTAGATGCCAATATGTGGTAAGAATAAGTAAAAATTAATAAAAGCGGGTAACCACATTATTTAAAAATATAAGTAATCCATAATGGAATGGATATTTAAAAATTATAAATCAAGATTTATGCAACCATTTCAATCTTTAAATAGCCATTGTCTCTAGAAGTTCAAAGTAAAAATAAAAATAAGAATATATAATATATTAACGGAACAATGGCGAGTCAAGTTTAGAATCAATTAAATAAACAAATAAATATATAAATAAAAAAATCTATAAATTCAGAAGATAATGGTAGATACGATGATTTTAACCCAAAAACATTTAAACATAACACCATGAATGGTTTTTAACAATAAAAACCCAAAGTAATTAAATAATTATGTGAATCATTTTCGATAATTAGAAATTTATATATACATATATATAGGTTTATATGCGGTTTACTTACCTGCCTAATGCCAAAACTACAAGCACCCCAAAAAAATTAGACTTCCACAGAATATCCTATAATAAGATTAAAAAAATTCCAAGGCAAATCAAAAACTTCTACCACATAAATAACAAGTTTTAGTGGGATGCCACTTGAACACAATTTCTAGAATATTTTTATCCTATAAGAAATCCATAATAATAATAATAATAATAATAATAATAATAATAATAGTGCACTCCCCTAATTATGGGTTCTAATGGCAACATACAACAAATTATTTAAAAGTGCTTGTCATTGAATTCCAACCGAAATTACAAATTACAAATCCAAGAATAATTAGAGTAAGCTTTATCGAGTAAACATTTAGAAAAAAATAATAACAATAACAAAAATCATAAAAAAAGAAAAAAACAGTAGGGTCGACAACATAAGGGACACGAGTAATGGCTTCTATAATGTATTAAATGAGATAAAAAGGCAAGGGATTGTCTTTTTCATATCACTTTTAAAAACAAAAATCTCCATTCCCTCTCTACTATCGACTTTTTAACAACAATTAAATAATGCATTATGTGTTTGGATACCAATCTTGGACCAATATTATCATTCACTACAATCAAATGAGAACAAAAATTACCCAATCAATAGTATTCTACCAACAGGCTCTAAAACCAGGAAGCTTGCATACGAGACAAACTGTCAACCTCGGCCATCAAATACAGTATCTATAACTGACGAAAAATATTGACATGCAAGTTTTTTTTTTTTTAAATAAAAAAAACAATGTTTTAACTCATAGAGAACTTGATCATGAACAAAGGCATGCAAATCAACATAGAAAATTTATTGCTAAATGGTCTATTTTATTATGAGGAAAATCAATCCACCACTTAATCCCTAGATCTAGGAAGAGAACGTTTACCTCTCAACGATAACAACACAACCTTTGACAAAGAGCCTATCTCCGTCCTCGCCACCGCAGCCACACACCCAAAAAAAGAAGAAGAAGAAAGAGACAAGATCTCTTTTCTTTCAAAACGAAAAATCTATATCGGGAGAAACAAAGAGGTGGCGGTAGGGGTTTGAAAACCTAATAAAATATAAAGATTAAGAAAAATAAAATTTAATAAAAAGGAAGGTTTCTATTCCTCTTCTGTAACAGCCATGCATGTAAAAAAAATTAAATGAATTAAATTAAAAACGTGTGGGGCCCACACTTGATATTCCCTCAAATAGGTACAGGACAACCTTAGCAATTAACACAATAATCGCCCAATTAATTTTCATATGTGGTCTTCCAATTAAAGAAAAGTCCCCATAATGTTTGAAAGGCCATCGCACACCATTGGCTAATTTTTTTTTTTTCTTAAAGGATTAGAAAGCCATCAGGATTAGGTGTCTTCTTTGTTCCCAGGTCAAATATTGCTTTCTTAATTTTCTCTAGGGAGAATGGGGCTTTCAACTTAAGAGATCCAACTCTGAATGCACTTAAACATCATAAACCTATCTTAGTTAAACTTGAAAGAGCGAAAAGCTTTCCCTATCGCATCTTGTCCTTCAAGCTCACATTGTCATGCTAGATATGTGTGATATAGTTCTGGTTGCATCACCTATATGAAACATTATGAAAAAAAAAACTTGGTGTTTGCATTTTCTTCTTTAAGCCATGCCATACATGACCATTGTCTCCGCTTCTCCTCCCTCCAAAATGGAACTAAGAGTTTCACAAAAAAAAACTCTTGTTTACTTAATTTTTTATTTTTTTTTATCTTATATACAATTCTGCATAAAGTTTATCTCTGCTTAAATGTTAAAATGCTTAAAAAAAAATTACAAAATATAAAGATTTTATCAAGAGTTCTCATACAAATATTAAGTACAAGCACATATTTTATAAATGTTTGTGTACATAACATTAATTGTTCTTTTAAAGCATACAAATATCTATTATTATTATTATTATTATTATTATTATATAAATTATTAACATAAATTATTACCTCAGTGTGACACAAGGCAAATGTCATAAAGAAATTTTGCAATTTTAAGTACTAAAATAACTAAATAAGGCCAAAATGAAGGGATCCAGTGAATACACATACAAAAATGCATGCTATCATGTTAGCTTCTACATGAAGTATGCAAAAGTATGCCTCGTGATTCGTGTTCTCAGGCTTTATCAGGGCCTCTAATGAGCCCACTCTTTGCTTCCTTTATTCTGTGCCTGCTCCCTTCCTCTTTTGTACCCCTGCCCTTTCTTAATTAATTAAAATGCCTTCTAATAATCTTACTGTTATTATCATTCTTATTATTTACTCTTGTGCATATTAGATAACCCAATCATTTAAAGATTATGTTGATTTTCCATTAATAAGAAAATCATGAACATATATAGAACTTGATAAGTTATTTCATGATTTATTCAATGAATTAATATATATATATATATATATATATATAATAAAGAGATGACAAAAATTTGAAATGATGAGAAGGAAAATCTAGGAGCATTGGCCTTTGGTATGTTCTCATGGTCCAAGGAATAAAGAGAGATAGGGAAATGTTTTTGGGATAATGAAGCTTTATAAAAAGAAAATAAAATAAAATTTATCATGACTTGGCATGGTATTGGAGAAACACTTTTATAGATTCTATAAAATGTTTGGATTTATCTAAAAGATTTCTAATTGAGAAAAAGGAAAAAGATCAAAAGAGAGATTCTCAAATTTCATGATTTTTGAATAAAAGAAAGATAGGCCAAGAAAAGATGATGTGCATTTTAATTTTATTAAATGACAATATAAAGTTCCTTTTATTTGTAAAACTCAATTTAAGAAAAAAAAAAACTTTGAAAAAAGTATTTATCATAGTACTCTTGTCCTAAGCATGTTTAGCATTCATCAAATTTGGTTATTTTTCTTTGTTTTCTTTTGTTAGTCACTAACCATTTCTAGTGAGCTTGGTGTCTTGTCTCATGTATCTCTTTATATAATTATTGTTGTCTTTTATTATAATAACATTGTAATTTATTTATTTTATAAAAAATTCATCAAATTAATAATACACAATAACTGTTTTTTTTAATAAATAAACAGCAAACCCCCATTTAAAAAAAACCAGAGATCTGCACAAGCATGGAGTGCAACCGCAAACTCAACAAACACCTATGCTCTCATCTTGTGGGTTCAATTTTAAATCCTCCTCTAAACAAATATTTTCGGTTGAAATTAAGAGTTCGTTGGTTAATAATCAATATTTTTGTTGCATTATTATATAATAATAATATTTATTTTTTTTTCCTTTATTTATTCATTTATTTATTTTTTGGGAATAAGAAGTAAATTATAAATGTTCTTAAAGACAATTACATCGGTTTGACTTTTTCTTTGCAACAAAACAAAGGCTAAAAAATCTAAAATTAATTAAAGAAAACAGATAATATTGTAGGTGTGCCCTTGTGGGGGCCAAGGTCTGTCCCTCCTTTGTTCCACTGTTTTTCAAAGGAAGATACAAAAGAAAATAAAAGTAGAAATTTCACAAGAATGGGAGTGGAAACAAAGAAAAGCAAAAGAGATGTGTCCTTGTATTTCTTGCTCAAAATACTCATTCTCCTCAATAAATTTAAAAGAGAGACAGAGAGAAAGAAAGAGAGAGAGAAAGAAGACACAATCATATGTAATGATATGAGAGAAAGATCTAAGCTTGACCTTACTGAAAGCCATTTCCTTTGGTTTTGTGTCTTAAATGGTCCTGTACAAAGACTAAGCAGGAGCAACTGTAGGGAAGCAGGGTTGTTAGGATATAAGATCCTTTTGGCTAAGAAAGTTATGGCATTAGGGGCCCTCAGGAGTCAGGATAAACTTTCACATTTCCATACACATGGCTCACCAAACCAAAAGCTTCAATTTGTTTTAGCTGTAGATTTTGAGCCTGGAGTAGTTAAGACTTGGCTTTTGTCTTCTCAAACCATTTTCATACAGACAGAAGTGTCTCATTGTGGAACATCTTGTTTTCATTTCAATAACTTAATTGATCACAGATAATACATTTGTAACAAAGATTTACATTTATGCCTTGTAGAGCATTCCAATTTCAATATTTTGTTGCAGGGGAATACCAATGTTTGGTACAGCAGACCGACAGTTTCTGTGCAAGAATTCATAGAATCCAAGTATGATCCTGTCGAACCAACCAGTTTCTTTGCCGGTTTGAAACCTTGTCTTACCCTTGACATACACCACACTGGTTGATTTAGCCTCCTCCAGCTGTAATATCTCCTCGTCGACCAATGTCGGCAGCAAACCATTTGAATTATTGCTAATATAAGTCTTCAGACTACTAATTATCTGGTTCACCAATTCATCTGCAGCTGGACTATGGAAATCAGCATATCCATATTGAATTATGCAGCCGTAAATTCCGGTTAGACCGAATTTCCTGACAATGATCCTCTCATTTGGATCAACTTTGGCCGCCAACAAGTACCTAAATGTCGTAAAAATTGTTACTTTGTGAAATGAGTGCAAGTTCTTGATGTAGTGTCCTAATATCGGTGTGAAACCATCTTGTACATTGGTGTAGAACAAGCAGAGTCCAGGAACTCTTTCGGTTTCTGAACTTGATATGAGCCCGCCAAGTGATTCCACTGTTATTTTGTTCGTCATCTCATAGTCTAATTTTTTCTGTCTTCCATAATACCACCCGAACATTATCGACGCAAGGATGATGGATATGACAAAGGGAAACCATCCACCTTCAACAATTTTTGTACAAACTGCGCTAACATATACTCCTTCCATAATAAAGAAAGGAATGAAGTACAATCCAGCGACTAAAATTGGAATTCTCCAAACAATGATCATGACCAGAGTCAATAATATCGTCGTAATGAACATGACTAGTATAACTACGACACCTGAAATATGAATTTGTGTGTTAACCAAGAGTTGAATAATAAATTTTAAGCATGATATGATTAACAAAGACGGCAGTTCCATACCGAAAGCATTGCCCATGTCTTGTCCATCACCGAAGCCAAGTATTGCCGTGACACAAAGAATCATCAGAATGTAGTTAGTTTCTGGTGAGTACACTTCACCTTCCTTGATTGCAGATGTGTGGACAATCTTAACACGAGGAAAATAATCGAGAGCTACTGATTGCTTGATAACAGAAAATGTAGCAGATATTAAGGATTGACTTGCTACTACTGCTGCCGATGTTGCAATCACAAACATAGGCCAATAGACTGGACCTGGTACAAATTTGTAAAACCCATCTCTATGGTCATTAAGGTTCTTTGTCAGGTATGCTGTTTGTCCAGCATAAGTGAGGACCAATGAAGGATATATTGTGAATATGAATGCCATCTGGAAATAAAAAGCCATTGGTCAAGAATCAAGATCTTTCTTGTCTAAGCAGTAGAAATAGTATTGTTTATTATACATGAAGGTTATTTATCAAATTTTTAGACATGATGAATACACTATCAATAATTACAAAATATAGAAATTTGGCAAAGAAAAAGTTTAAAAGTTTAAAATTCAAATTTACAGCTTGAAAGAAAGAAGATTTTAATCTCCTGATATCATATGAAGAATGAAGTAAATAATTTTATATAATTCTATACACATAGCTAATAAGTACGAAATTATAGATAGGAAAAAAGGTAAATTTTAGACCATCATACTTGAATTTAACTTGACCTTGGTAAATTATCTGACTTAAATAGTCACAGAATTAAAAAAAAAATTACAGTTCAGTTAAGATGCTGAAAAAAATACATAACAAACTAACGAACTCTCTGCCGTCTATTGACACCAGGTTCAATATGCAGAGTGTTCATGTCTTTACTAAGGAGGTGAATTTGAATTTCAATTCATGTAGGGTAAGAATATAGCACATAGGTGTGTTGAGATAGTAACTCCCACCTGTGTATACGCCTAACGTATGGCTTATCTCATTTCATCAAATATATATATATATATATATATATATATATATATATATATATATATCTAACAAAACTTAACCACTTAATAAAATTTTATTTTATATTTGATAATAATTGAAACCATTTTATCTTATTTACTATTACGTTTGAGAAATGATTTGGACCCATGATTTTCTTTAAATAAAAAATAAAAAAATTGCAACTTCACCATCTTTACTATTTACCTTATGTGGAGGACTTTTTTAGTATATAAGTTCATCACCTCAAATTGATGATGCCCACAAACAAAATTCAGTTCGGGTTAGTTTTTCTCACTGATTCATGTCAGAAAAACTCTAATCTAATTGGCTCAGTTCCGGTTCAAATTTCTCAACAAACCAACCGGAAATAGCCCATGAACACTACTACACAACATGTGAATGGGCTGAGTCAACCCTTTACTTTGCTCGGTCAACAGTCAAGCTCTTTTTTAAAAAAAAAAAAATTTTATATTAAGCAAAGTGATAAACGATTAGAACCTGATTCATACAAACATGAAGAATTTTACCTGAATGGATTTCTTATTGAAATGACCAAGATCTGCAAACATTGCTTCCGCACCTACAACCAGAAAAGATGAGAGATTGAATAAAAGAAAACAAACTCATTTTGCTCATGATGAGTCAGTAACAGAATTCAAATGAAAACTACCTGTTATGCATAATACAGTGCCACCAAGCAACTGCCATCCGGTCTTTCCCTTTCTCAAAAAGAAATTCACTATATAATGTGGCGATATGGCCTTAAATATGCTCGGGTAGTATCGCAAAAAACTGTATACACCTATAATAGGAGTGGTAAAAGTCCAAGCAGCCATGATCGGCGAAAACAGAAAGCTTACTTTAGAAGTGCCATATTTTTGCAACAAGAATAGTGCAATAAGAACTCCAGCAGATGAACCTTCCACAGCAGCTTTAAATATGAATAAAGAAAAAAATTAAAATTACATAACAAATATGAGTTAACAATGAATTGAATGAAGGACTTTTTTTTTTTTTATTGACTACTTACATTTACCAATAGAAGGTAAAGGTCCTCTTAGGCCATCCATTGCCGATAAGACTTGGAAGACAAAATAATATGAATTTCAGAAAGAAAACCATCAGAATTGAAATTCTTGAGCCGGAAATAAATTATCTGCTGCTGCAAACCTGAGATAGCAGGTGTTAGTATGCCATCACCAATGAGCATGCACATCCCCAGTATTGCAACAAGTAGTAATATCCTTCTTGCAGTCATACTTTGCTCTATGAACTTTTGAAGTCTACTTTGTTTGATGCCAGAAGATGATTGTTCTGCATTTAAATTGTTTGTCTTTGAATCTGTGTCTCGAGATGGAAGAATGCCAACATTGGCATGCCTACAGAGTAAGGAGTATAGAGCAAAAGTTCCTCCTGCAGATTACAGTTCAAATAGCTCATCAATATTCATACAAACTCATCTTAGAGATACTGTTGTAACAAAAGATTTTACTAAAGGTGAAAACATGACTTCATTTAATAATAGCACCATAAGTGATTAGAAGAATAATTAACAATTTAACCCCAAAGACAGACAAAGTGGAACCTATTGCCAATATTATATTGCTAAGATGCACAAGTGGCTGATTAAACAATCCTAACATTACAGTGGGCTTTATAAAAAGCCTGAAACAATGATTGGAGACTGAAATACATGCCTCGGTTTTGACATTATGCAGCAAAAAAAATCAGTACATCAACAAATAGAATTCCACTGGTCAATGGTAAATGAGTATAACTACAAGAAAATAAATAAATAATTACAAAATAATAAAAGAAAAGTTATATCCGTTTGACCTACAACACTCTGCATATCAAGCTTGCTTTCAGGCGTATACCCAACTAATATCTGAATAAAAACAACAAGTGTATTATTCAATAGATATCATGATAGATTTGAGGAAATCTTATGGCATGCCTATTAAATATTCCCATAGTTCCAAAAGGTTTTGTATAACATAAAGTTGACTGGATACATCAGAGAAAAATTCCAATAGGAGATGTATCCCATCAAATTTTATATGTTACAACCCATACCGTTATAAAAGATTATGAGAAGCTAGTTGAAATTCAAATAACTTAGGACTAGGACATATTAGAATTGAATATATGCTTAGGGGATCAATTCACTTAATTTGCTCAAGAAAAGCATATTTTTTCCCAACCATGCCTGCAGTTTCTATTTATTTTTGCTACCACATGAATGCATTTATTTATTTTTTTTAAACAAAGTGGACAATAAACCAACTAGTTTGTACAGTTGTCTAATTTTTGTTTTAAGCTGGAATTTCCAACAAACAAACATTAAAAGGTTATAAAAGAAATATCACAAACAACACCAATTCAACTAAAACAAAAGTATAAAAATTCCTTATCCTCGTATTCCAAAAGTATCTCAAGAAGAGTTTAATCCAATAAGTTCCTCCTCTAAAAAAACGTCCAACTTGCTAGAAGAGAAAAATATAACACATGGACTGCTATGTTTTTCTTCCTTACAATGAAAACAACATAAACATGTGAGAGATAATAATTAACACATGCAAAAGTAAAAAAATTAAACAATGAAATCACAAACCTTCACCATGGTCATCAGCGTTAAGGGCAATGCAGACATATTTCACAACCCCAATTAGTGTTAAAGTCCAAAAGATTATACTGTAAATGCCCAAGTAATCTTCTTCAGTAGGAGACTTCAAGTTCATTGAGGGATAAACATAAAGAGGAGAGGTCACAAGACCACCAAAAACAACACCAAGAGTCTTGTAAGCAAGAACTACATCATTCCACCTCCTATTCTTCTGCTCATACACACACATCACAAATTTACATCCACAGACTGTAAATTATCAGTGCCAAAATCATGAAAAAAAAAAACACAAATTTACTTTAAAAAAACACAATGAATAAGAAAAAGGACTTCAATGAATCTATGAAAAACCATAAAAATGGTACAAAGAACTACCTTGGAGACCATTCCGAGCTCCAAATCCATAATGAATCAGAAAAAAAGAGTATAGAAAAAGTATGAAATGGAGTTTGAAGCACCGCAGCGAAGTCTAGCTCTATTTATAAGCACTCACGCGTGGACGGCGGCTTCGAACGAGTGGAGGGTGTTGAGCTTCGTGGAATATAAGGGCCCCTAGCTCGTTTCCTGTCAGCACTCAGCACCAAACACGGTTCTCCTGAGAAAACGGATGTTTCTGAAAAACCCCTACATTTTCAGGTATTTACATTTCACTCTTCTAAAAAATTTTTTAGAAATTCATATATATGCATCTTCCATAAAAATTGGGCAAATTTTCTTTTTGGTAAATCATTAAACTTTAGTCAAGTATTATTTTAATTACTGAATTTTGATTAATTATGTATTACTCATTTCACAATAAAAAAATATATTAACGTTTGAAAAATTAACTACTGTTTTTTATAACAATTGAAATGAAGACTTGTGCAATTTATAAAATAATAATAATAATAATAATGATAGTAATGTATTATTTTGAAGTTTAGACATTGATTAAAAATAAAAAATAAATTAATGGTAAAAGTGAGATAACTTAGTATAGTAAAAAAACAAAAAAATAAGAGAAAATAAAAAGAAGAGAGGGTGAGTGAAAACAAGAGAGATAATAAGTGGAGGGAGAGAAAAAGTTGCTAGGGTTTGGGTTTAATGCACTTTTGTTTTGAGGGTATAGTACGGAGGAATGAGGGCCGTTGGATGGGGGATGTGTGCAGATTTATTATAACCCAGGAAACTTGCAAATTTGCAATATTATATATTCCCTCCGTTTCTTTTAATTTGTCATAAACTTATATTTTTTTTATCTATCATTTTTTTAACATTAAAAAATATTTATTATTTTTTTCTAAAGTTACTTTAACACTCTATTCGATTATTTTCTTAAAATTTAATATGAAAAAAAAATGTGAAGATATAAATTAGGGGTAATTTTGGAAAGATAACTTATTTTTTATTAAATTATGTAAAATAACTAACTTTTTTGGTACGTGAGATTCGGTTATTCACGACAGATAAAAAGGAACAGAGGAAGTATATCAGGCATTCTCCTCGGTTCGTATCGGAATTTTTAAAATTATGAAATATTTTAAGATAATATCATGTATAAAAAATAATATAATTATATAACTCCTTCAATGAAAAATGTTATATATTTTAGATTTCAAAGGTCTTATAAATATTTATTACACAAATAAATAAGTGTAATTAAATTTTTTTAATTATTAATATTATAAATAATATAAATAAAAAAAATTAAATGTAATAAAAAAAAATTTAAATTATTCTTTGATTATACATCTAGTTTATGTATATATATATATATATACGGGGTGAAATAATATATATAGAGAGAGAAATTCAATGATGACAAATGTTGAGAGAGAGAGAGAGAGAGAGAGAAATTCAATGAAGACAAATGTTAAGTCACAAATTAATTATTATTGTTATTATTATTATTTTGTAGTAAAGGTTGAGGTACAATGATAATAGTACGATGAGCATTTTTTTAAAATTTTAGAAGACTTGGAAAATCCTTTTCATATTTGATAGATAAAATTTCTTAGAGATCCTTGGTATGTTTTGAAAAAACATTCAAGCCCCTTTTAATTATTTTAATACCTCACAAAAAAATAATTTATATCTCCAACGTTGTTGTTTGTACTGAATTATTATTTTTATTTTATATCGGAAGAAAATTATTATTAATATATCACCAACATCCACGTTGTTCATGTGGCTGGATAAGGTCACCCACCCTAACGAGCTCTAGTGGCAAAAGGAACTTGCAGTAGTCTGTGCAAACTTAGAATAATCAACATGGGTTAAATAGTAATTTTATATAAATTTAATTAATTTAAAATAATTAGATTAAGTGGGAATGTTTTCGAAAGAAAGGGAATTATGAAATAAATAAATAAATAAATCTAAAAAGCTCCTGGAGTTTGCTGAGTTTTGAGAAACACGCACCCTTTGGACAAGTCATTAAGTCATGGTCATGTGATTAGATGGGAATAGACAACAAAATGTGCACCAAATAATACTAATCAAAGAGAATTGCTTGCATGCTTACCTTTGTGTGGAGTGTGGACAATTGTTCACATATCCTCATAAAGTTTATATTTATTTTATTTATTTATATAAAATGTAGATTTTATTTATATTTTTTTATAAAAAAATTGATATAAAAAATTTATAATAATATAAATTAATTTTTATTTATTTTCATTTCTCAAAATAAATGAAAAAAAAAAATTAATAGTCAATGCCTCTTGGCTTATTAGCACTGAGTCACTGTGTAAGGTGTTTTTATTTTTGTTAAGAAAACGGATTCATATCTTAACTCATTGAGTAGAATTTTGATGTGGTTTATTTACTTTGTTCACAAATAATAATAAATGAGTTATTTTATAAAAATTTTAATACATATATAAACAAATATGGATGTTTCATAAAAGTACATAAAATAACTGTAATTTTAAAGGATATATATGTAAATTCTCTTTTTCACATCACATGTTATATTGGACTCTAAAAATGGATCCAATTCCAAATCACGTTTTATTCTCTCCCTCTAGTTGGTGGTGTGAGTGTGAGTCAAATTTCATTCATTTTTATTCCACCAAGTTTGGAAAATTCTAATTTCTTTCAGGCTAATGATATATTAATGAAAATTAAGAAAATATTCAGTTGTTTTCTTTTAGTGATACTCCTTTTCAGTTAAATCACAGTTTATCTATCTTAATTTTTTAAAAAATTATGAAATATCATTCCAAGTGCAACTTAGATTCTCTATTACAAAAGAAGATATTATTCTTCATCCACATCAAAATAGGGATATATGCAAACCCACTTTGAGTGTTGTTAAGTATTTCTAATGAATAAAAAATAGATGGAATAACTTTTACATCCTTGTATATACATCTTTAGATTAATTATAACATTTTTATACCAACATGGATTTTTTTTTTCATTTTGAATAAATCATTTATCAAATAAATGTAAATTTGATAGAATAAGAATATCAAGATAGTTACTAATAAGTGATAAAACCTTTTCCATATAATAATCTAATAATTTACTTTAGTAGGTCATAATTAACTAATAGGATTCTAGGAACCAATAAAGATTAATTCAAATGATATAAATTTGAGACAATTAACTAATTGGTTTCAAATTCAAATTTTTGTATATATAAGAGAACCAATTTGTGACTAAAATCTATATTTATACAGGGCTCTCAGTACTTCATTTCATCATGGTTTAAAGCTCGTGTCTTTTAGAACACCATGGGGTCAAACATTGAAATAAATATATAACTACTATGCAAATTTTTTTTTAAATATTATATATATATACATATCATAAAACACTTTTCTTTGTTTATAGATTGTTATCGTTATAAATAAACTTATAAAATCCACAAAAGGTGAGGCATTTGAACCCTACTTTTCTCTTGTCTATCCAAATGCAGAGTGAAGAGAGGATAGGGAAGTAAATATAATTTTTTATATAATATAATAATAATTATCGACTTTTATGGGGGTTGAGATGGGAAAAAACCAATTTTCAACGTGGGTGGAGAACCATGGAACCTTGAGTTAGGACAAGACAATGACTAGCAATAATGTTAATGTTTGTCACTGTTAGCAAGGCATTTGTTCACAGAACCATGTCGCTTCTCTAATAATACTCATTTCTATATATACTGGTTATGGATTTGATTGATGATTTTTTTTTATTAGAAATAAATAAATTATAATTTTATTAAAAAACAAATAAGAGAGAAACAAACAGACTAAAGTTCCTCAAGAAAGATGAGATAAAAACTTGAGCTAAAGAAGAAGGAAGCTCAACCGGTGAAGACTGCCATCTAGTAACAAATTTACCTAAGCTATGTAAGGGAGTAAAATACCTGTCCTTTTAAATCAAATTTTTAATAAATACAAATTAAATTAGTGTGGATATTTTTATAATTTGAGCTAAGTCCTTGTCGTTTTAAACCCAATCTTTAATGAATGTTAGAATTAGTATGAATGTTTTGACGATTTGAGCCAGCTAATTAGTCCTTGCATGAATTGTGCTTGTTCTTATTTTATACTTTTCTTTTGATGTTATTTTTGTTTTAGATTTTTCTTTTGCTGTATTTGGACTCCTTTTGCATGACCATTGTTTTGGTCTTATTTTATAATTTTCTTTCAATGTGTTTATTGTGCTTTTGCATGCCTATTGTTTTGACTAAGTTTGGGTTCTCAAGTCTTTCTATACTTTATTTTGGAAGAAAATAAAGGGGGCGTTGATTTTAAGATTAATATCATTATTTATGTAAAGTGTAAGAACGGTGTAAAAAAAAAAATGGATAGTAGAAAAAAGTTTTTATTTATGTTGACCAAAATTTGATTTAACTAACATTAATAAATATTTAAAATTTATTTTTAAAATCAATAATAATTTGCATTAGTATTAGTAATTTTTAAAAATTATTTATTAATTTCATTTATTTAAATAACTCAATTTTTTTTATATAAAATACACGTCTCGTATTTAATCACAACTAGCCTATGTATTTTTATATTATTATTATTTAGTTTGATATTGACATCTTGTGACTAGACTATTACAGTATTTACTTTTTTGACTAGTCATAATCCATTCCAATCACTAATGATGTGTTTCACTTTTTAACATGATCTGATGTAAATCAGTAATGCATCAAAGAAGGCCAACATTGAATGTTTCAATCAATATTTCAATCTTTATTTTTCTAAAACATTGGGGAAATGTTTGGGTAACTTCTTTAAAATATTTTTCTTTCTTTTTTATCTATCAATCTGTGATTGATTTTTTCTAATCAGTGGGCCACAAAAGATGCCGGCCTTGAATCCTGTCATCCTGATTAGTTGATCCCCTAATCAGGATTAGTGACACAATAAACACATAAATATTTGATGACTACCTAAAATTTACAGTCATTGGATAACACTAATAAATTTGAAAATAATAATAAAAAATTCTTATCAGTGTGTTTTAGTGGAACACGTTAGCATGGAGTGGTGGTCGTCATATCGATGTAGATCTAGAAATGACATAACTGAAAACACCGACTTTGTGCTTGGATTTGTCAAACGGATAGTGAAAGATGAGTAGATGTCGTAATTAGATCAAATAATAAATTAAAAGATCAAAATCATAGTGCTATTTTAATTATTACACATATATATATACATTGGCGGAACAGAATTAAAAATAAAGGGTGCTCCTTCCAAATTAAAAAAAATTATAAATATTTAAAAATTTTATACAACATGTCACTGTTACCCTTAGATGGATTGAATGAAAGGCAGTTGGACCTAAAAATAGAAGTTATCTCAAGACTGAGTTTTTTTTTTTTTTTAAAATTTAAAATATATTTAGTCAAATTATATCTAATTTTAATAATAAAAAATTATGGTATTAAAAAAAAGAATTGCAAAATATATTAAAATAAAAAATTTGTGAAATAAAACTTAACCCAAATTTTCTTTATATATATATATATATATAAACCCATATATATAAACAAATAAAAAGAAACTTTATTATATTTCAATCTTCTTTGTTAATTATAAACAAATATAGCCCAATATTCATTCACAAATCAATGAATGCCCTTAAATTTTATTTTAAATCTAATAAGGAAATAAATAATTTTATAAATTAGCTAAAAAATTTTAATTTTTTGATTTACTCATTCACCTCATCCTCTCTTATAGAGCCTGCCCAATCAATCTCTAAGCAGACTAAGCTCAACATCTCTTAGGGGCTTAAATAGAAAAAAGAAGGATGGAGTTAGAAATAATTTTTTTGGGTGCTTTTTTAAAAAAACTACATAATAGAATTTAACATATATTTTTTTCAAAAATATAATATTTTATGTTTATGTAATAATTTAAAAAGAATTTATAAAAATAAATTTTTAATACAACATGAATAAATTTGTAAAAATAAAAAGGTGAAATAATAGATTTTTTGAAAATATATTCCTAAAAATATAAATTTTTAAATTATATGTACAAGATCATTAAAAACATTTCACAAATATTATATATATGTCTATATATATATATATAAAGCCAGAACAAAAGGTGAGGCTAGTGAGGGTGGGACCCATGGCCCTCTTCATCCTCCTAAGTACGTTCATCTACATTTGTCAGTAAACAGGTGCTGCTGGATTTTAGCACCCATACTTTTTTTCAATGAAAAATATAGAAGGATGAACACCTTCCTTGGGACAAGGGGTTGCTTGAGCCTTGTGTAAAATGTTTGTGTCATTATTAAGAAAATAAATTCAAAATTTCAGCTAATGCAAAATGAGAGCATATGTATAATATATTAAATTATTAACTTTATATTTATACATATTTTTATTTTGATTTGTCTATTTTTTTAAATATATATATATATATATAATTTTAAAACTTTATTTTTCAATTGATCAAGCTTCTCTTTAGTGAATGTTTTCAACGTTATCAAGTTGTTTGTGACATTTAATTGAAGCCACGTTGGAAATTAACAAGTACTTCACTGTTGTCATTTTTTGTTAGATCTTGTTGTATGTAACCATAAAAGCAAGACATACATACAGAAGGTGGTACTCCTTGAATATGTGAGCTTGCTGAGTATAAATGTGTATAGAGATCTCATATTTTAACGTCTACGTTTCCAAAGATGAACACTTGGCACGCTTCTAGTGGATTGATATGACAAAAGTTGGCACTATCTTGGTTTTCACTAATCATGACGTGCCTTACAAAAAAATGACACGATGTGTGCTATGCAACTACAGTTGACAAATAGAATTACCAACATGTTTATATAGTACTGTTGACAAATAAAATGGCGAACATTATCAAATTAATTGAAAGATCAATGGAATCAGGAGTAAAGAACACGCATAGATTCACTTGAAAAGTCTGAAATAAGAAAATCTTAAACGAGTGGAGAGTTTGAACCTTTTTTTTATAACGTGGATATATGTTCAACATTGTCAAAAGTAAAAAATTATCAACATCATTGTAGGAGAATGGATTCATCCATGCATAATTATTACCAATATTACTAATCTTAGAATTTGGCTGAAAATTATAGTATTTCCATGTTGTTTAAGCTTGAAGACTGAAAATGATAAAAAATATATAAAATTATTAGTTTGGCTTTCTTTTTGAAGAATTAAGATATATAATACATGAAGTATTCCACAACGTTTTAAGTTTATGTCAATCGGCTTATGCTTAATCTACCATGTTTTCAAAACCGGACTGGAAAGTGAACTGGTCAAGTAACCGGGTCATGGGTCAATCGGTTGGACCGGATGACCCGGTTTGGTCGAACCGGATGACGTAATATATGTATATTTATAGATATCAATTATCCAAACTCACATATATTCCCAAGCTAATTCAAACTAGTGAGAATGACTATATTTTTATAAGATGATGTAAGATGATGTCAAATAAAAAAAATAAATGGTAAAAAGAGAACATCCAGGGAATTAAAATAAATATATATGAAAAATAAAATTAGCAAAATTATAAGTTTGGGCCAAAAACTGGAATTGGTTTGGACTGAGATACAAAGGCCAAGCCCACTTACTATGTCAAAAACCCTTAATTCTCAAAGCTTTAACAACCGTCAGATCCCACAATATATGATCGGATGGTCTTCAGAGATTAGGGTTTCCATCATGTCATCCTCCTCATGATAAATAAACCCTAGCCGTTCTCTGCCGATCTTGCTCTCTCTCTCTTTTTTTTTTGAATTCACCTTCTCCGCCATCTCTCTCACGCTCTCTCTATCTCTCTATGTTTTGTTTCTCTCTCTTTTGTTTTTTTGAATTCACCTTCTCCGCCATCTCTCTCACGCTCTCTCTATCTCTCTCTGTGTTTTGTTTTTCTTAATTTTTTTTCATTTTAAAGGTTGAATTTGAGATGATGAATGATCATTGTGTTTGATATGTAATTCTTTTACAGATCCATTGGTGATGGTTACACAAACCCTCTAAGAAGTTTTGAGCAAGATCCATTCTTGTTTTTTGTTTTACTTATTTTTCTTTTTTTATTAACGTTTGAATCCATGTAGTTTTTGCTTAACAAAATTTTTTTTAAAAAAAATTAGAATCGGGGTCGACCCGGTTCAGGTCAACCCGGCCGGTCCGGCGGGTTTGACCGAGTTTGACCGGGTCAACACGCGGTCAATAATTTGTGTAGAACCGGACCGGCCGGTCTCAAAACATTGTTAATCTAAACTTGATCTATTAGTATATGGGTCAAATCTCCCAACTTGATCTGGCCCATTTATTATATGGTTTGACCCTCCGGACTTGACCATTTTGTGCATAAATTATGTTATCAAGCCCATGTTAACGTGATTAACTCAATCGTTAAAATAATTTATTTGAGAAATATAAGATAATTTGTATATATATATATATAAATGAAATTACCCATACTTTTATAATGTTTCTCCTTTCATGCAAAAATAAGAAACATCTTCAGCAGCTACGTAATGAACACTAGAGCACCAACCCAATGAGCAACTTGGATAAGAATTGAAGAAGCAACCTAAGGAGTTTAGGAAAAACATTGTTAAGAAAAAATTAAGCAACCAAAAAAATTAAAACAATCGCTAGATAGCTTAGTGAAAAGTCATCTTGAGTGGTGCAAAGTCGAATCCTTTCTATGAAAGTACTGTGTATCATAGTATAGTATCATTTAAACAATGTACATATACTATAGAAATAATGTATTGGTTTTGTTCATCCACAATTCCCGGTCCCCGTTGTGAGAGGAGTTAGTATTCTCCATCTTTCCACGGTTGCAAGACAGAAAAATTTGCTATTGTGAGGTTATGATCTTTGACATATCATACGTTACAGGTTCTAATTGCCCAGCGTGTTAGCTCGTCCGACAAACTTCAAGAAAAATAAAAATTTGGCATGGAAATGAGCCAAAAAACCACGACAAACTGATTTTAGCATCAAACAGTAACCTTACCTATAACATACGTGACAAATATAATTTGTCATGGAATAGTAAAACCGTACCAAATTTTGTCACGGTTTTACTAGACAGTGCCAATATTTGTCACAATTTTCTTAGAATTATCATAATTCATTGCCTAATTGAAAATCCAAATAACACAAAAATATCAAGCTAGTTTTCTTCAGTTTTGATACTTAGAATGTAACCCTAGAAATCATCATACACTAGTACAAGATATTTATGCAACTTGCCATGATACACAACAGTAATTTTACCTTCATTGTTGTCCTGAGCATCCATGGCATTGAAAGTTGAAAATAAGTTTGCAAAATGAATATAAATAAATGAGAAGTGAACTTGCGGTTCAAACATCAATTTACCTTTAGTTATTAATTAATTGAGTTTTTGGGTGAAATCACTACACAAACATATAAATTCAAATTAATACATGTTCTAATAATTTAGATATATATATATATATATATATATAATCTCTCTCTATTTATTATGTTTGTTTATAGTATATGTGCAAGTATGATCTAATTTGAACCAAATTAAACTAAGCTTAGCATGTTAAATTAAAGTGGCATAGGATTGTCATATTGTATATTTGCCAAGCTTCAAGGTTGGAGGAATAAAATCTTTGTTCTATAATTGGTGATGTATATGGTTTACTCGTAATAAAGAATAATATAAAATCATATGTGCAGTTATGGGCAAGAGCACGTAAACATCTTAACATAATATGAAATCTTATATAACTGGTCATTATATGGATTATTATTTTTTCCTTTGTTTTTTTTTTCCTTGTGTGGAAGATCCTAAGCACTCCTTGACTATGAAAAACCGTTCTTATCAAGGAAGTGAACATATAGCTTGTAGGATGACAGAATGAAGACACAGGTTAAGTGAAGTTGAGAAAATACACAAAGTACCAGATCAACACTATCAATCACTGTTTTTCAATTTTCTCTCACACACAAAGCATTAAATTTTAAACACTACTTAATCAAAATCAACACAAAACAAAGACTCATAATTTCATCATGATACATGACAAAACTAAATAAATCAAAGAAACCAAACAAAAGGGAACTCCATTAGCAAAGAATCAGAATATCTTGGAGTTTATCCTTAATATATTTATTTATATCATGTTAAACTCAGAATTTGAATTAGATAAAGCAATGCCGCACTTTATTTTCAAATACATTGAAAGTTATCTCATACTTACAACAATTCGTGTGGTATGACCAACCTCAAGTGTGTCATCCTTCTTTTTGTGCTTGCGGATAAAGCATTTTTCGGTGTTGGCTCTCCACCTAATTCCTCCGCCTAAAGAAAAACATATCAAAGAAAAGTTAAAATTTAGGGTAAATTATAAACAACAATATTAATGGTATTTATATGGATTAGGGGAATTAATAGTCTAAAGCGGTGTATAATAGTGCTGATAGATACACTATGGTAAATAACGGTGGAGGAGCTTCTAATTTCTGCCATATGCTGTTTGTTCTTTTCACTTATTCTCTTAAACTCCTCTGACTCTCAATGCCTTTGAAAATCTTCGCAAACTGCAGGAGCCATCCATGGAAATGGACCCTTGTAAAGATTATGCGCAAGATACAAATTTTTCTTCAACCATTCACTCGTCTCTTGGTTGAAATGTGCAACATTGAAGATTCATGTTAAATATTATACACATTATATGATTATACATTTTATTAATTGATAATAACTTACTTGTAATATGGTTGTATTTCCGGGCAATTTTACAATATGTAAGTATGTGCTACATGTCGCTCATTTTTTGATAGCCACCTAATCTTTGGACGACCCTAACCCCGACTAATGTAATTGAATATGTACAAAGGTGGGGAAATTTTGTTGCTCACGCCCTCATCATTTCACCACAATCTCCTCCTTCTACATGATATGTGAGGTTCAAAATAATGCTCTACAAAAATGTTGATTTCATGCACAATATATGCTTGACAGATTGAACCCTCAACATGTGCTTTATTCTTTAATGTTTTCTTTAGTTCTTGAAGAAATCTGCAAATATAGGCATGACAAAATTATGGAAACTAAGCCAATATATATTAACCTGTGAAACTAGATTATAGCTTATATTACCTCTCAAAAGGATACATCCATCTATATTGAACATGGCCTCAAATTTTAACCTCATAAGGCAAATGAACAACAAGATGCTCCATAGAATAAAAAAAATGTCTATTGAAATATTTTTTTCCAAGTTACATAAAATCACTACAACTTTTTCTTCTAAGTCAATAAATTTGTCAATGTCAAGCATAGCAAAACATAGAGTTTGGAATAATAAGCTCAATTATGTCAATGGATTCCACACTACACCAAAGTAGGCCTTTCGCGGCATTTTTATCGCGGCGTTTTACATAAACGCCGGCCATGTATTACATTTAACAGCGGCCTTTGACTTAAACGCCTCCCAAATTGTTTCGCGGGGTAACAAAAAACTTTGGCGCGAGAAAGCTGATCCATTAGCGGCGTTTGTTTTAATAAACACCGGTAATGTGTTTCATTGGACCGGCGTTTTGAGAGTATAACGCCGGGAATTAAATCAAATTAGCGGCGTTTGACAATATTTTCGTGTGAAACGCCGGTAAGTTCTCATTAAACACCTGTGAGCTTGTCACCCTTTCCCTTAATCTCATTCTCCCCAGCGATCGGCCGGCATCCTCCCTAGCGATCAGCCACCATCTTGTCTATCGATTGGCCGGGAACTTCTCATCCTTTACATCTGCATCTTCCCCAGTGATCGGCCACCATCTTGCCCACCGACCGGCCGGGAACTTCTCATCCGTGACATCGCCATCTTACTAATTGGGTAATTTTGTAGTTTTGTCTAATTTTTTCCTAGTTTCCTAATTGTGTAGCTCCCTTGAAGTGAATCATCGGCCATTGATTTGATTTGCACTTCCTGTGTTGGACCTGAACGTTCTAGGGGTTTCCACAGGTGGATTTCACTTTTCAATTGAAATAGCCGGCTAGGGTTTTCCGCAGGTTGGGTCCTTCTCATCTACTCCACTGGGTTTTCGCTTGGCTCCCTATTTCAGGTTTGCATATCTCATCTTTCCTGTTTTTTTATATTGTGATATTTATATGTGATCTTTGTTGATTAATTATGCTTGTTAACCAATAATTAAACATCATGTTTGATAGCAGCCTAGGGTTGGGTCCTTCATTCATTTAACCAATTAGTAACTGTTACTGGTAATTTAACAGGACTTCATTCATTTAACAGTCCTGTTTCTTTTAGTTGGGTGGGTTCTGTCTTTATTCATTACAGCTTCCTCTTGGCCACAATGGACCAACTTGTGATTTAAAAACATATAAACTATGAAAGCTTGACCCCACTCTGCTTCTCATCCTCCATTTCCATGTCTATTAGATTTCCATGGTTGACTTTATAAAGGTTTAGAAACAAATAAATAGATTTCATTATATGTGAAGATATTGATGGATTGACTTTTACACAACTAATTACGATTTTCATGCATGTTCAGTCTATTTATGTGAATTTTAAAGTTTTACTTTCTCTATTTTATTTGCTCTGATTGTCAAATTTTGCTGTGATCATGAGAGAAAAACAAACTTTTTTCTTTAGGTTTTTGTGGGCATCAGCTTCTTTTGTTTCATGCAGTTTTGTTGTTAATGATGTTGCTCCCTCCAGCTGCTAAATTTTGTATGCACTCTTCTTGTAATTTAGAATTACAAACATATAGGGAAATTGAACTTCAAAAATAAACATACATACTCTAAAGCATGTCAAGCATGCAACTTTATTCTTAAACAAGAACATAAGTCCGACTAACTTTTTTGATTTGTGAAAAAGTATAGTGGGTTTTTGGGTGTAGATTTTATATTTGTGAGTTATTTATTCGTTTTGTGTAAGATACATATCCACTCAATAATTTCTACCATAATTTCTATTAATTTAGTAATGTATGTATGCTTTTCAAATTCTAAGCATCAAATCACTCTTTTTTTTTTTTAAAAAAAAGAAAAAGGTACATAGATGGACAAGAGTTGGATGAATAAGTCAAGACTAAGTCAAGAATATGTGGATGGAGTTGACAGATTTCTTGATTTTGCATTTAATAATTCAAGCAGTGATAATAAGATTATTTGCCCATGTGTAAAATGTGTGAATGTACGTTGGCAATCACGTGAAGTAGCATTCGATCATTTAGCATGTGATGGTATTCTACAAGGGTATACTTGATGGTTTTTCCATGGAGAAAGTGTTCCTTCTAGAAACATTTCTTCAACTAGTTCTGCCAGTCATCTTGGGACAAACAACCCATCCACCGGACAAGATGGTATGGAGGAATTGTTGCGGGATGCCTTTAACATGCAACATCACCTTGATGCCCCAGAATTTGTTGCTTCACATCCTACTGATGAAATGGAAGATGGTAATGAAACCCACCAAGGGTTAAATGAAGAACAACCTTCTGAGGAAGCGTCAAAGTTCTACAAACTTCTCGAGGATATGAATGGCAAGCTTTATGACGGGTCGAAACACTCTACATTGTATTTTTGTATCCATATTTTTCACTTAAAATGCATGTGTGGTATGACTGGTAAAGGGTTGGATTACTTGATTGACTTTTTGAAGGAGTTTTTTCCAATGGCCGCAATTCCTGCAAATAGTCGTGAATCAAAGAAGGTCATAAAGGATCTAGGTCTCGGGTATGAAAAAATCCATAGCTGCCCAAATGACTGTATGCTTTATTGGGATGAGAACTATAGTCAACAGTCATGCCATGTGTGCGGCACATCTCGATGGTTGTCTGTTGAATCTACTCGGGATGAAAATGTTAATGGTGATCAAATAGTCCATAAGCGACCGGCTAAGGTTCTGAGGTACTTTCCTTTGATACCAAGACTGCAGAGGATATTCATGTCCTAAAAAACTTGTATTGATATGTCTTGGCATGCTAATGGTCGCAAAAAAGATGGCAACTTGAGACACCCAGCCGATGCTAAGGCATGGAGATCGTTTAATGCTAGATACCCGGACTTCGCTTATGATCCTTGAAATGTTAGGCTTGGCCTATCCTCCGATGGTTTTAACCCATTCAAGTTGTTAAGCACATCGTACAGTACTTGGCCAGTGGTATTAATTCCTTACAACTTGCCACCTTGGATTGGAATGAAACAATCCTCCTTTATTTTGTCCATGATTATGCTAGGTGACAAGGGTCCAGGTAATGACATTGATGTATTCATGCAACCTTTGATTAAAGAATTAAAACAGTTATGGACTGGTGTGGAGACATATGATGCATCCTTGAAACAGAATTTTTAAATGCGAGCAGCTTTGCTATGGACTATAAATGATTTCCCAGCATACGCCAATTTATCAGGTTGGAGCACAAAAGGAAAATATGCATGTCTTTGTTGCACTTCACATACTTCTTCAAGGTGGTTAACCAATGGGAGGAAATTTTGTTACATGGCACATCGGCGGTGGTTAAATGAAAATCATCCATACAGATTCCAAAAGCACTTGTTCGATGGTACAATAGAGTTACGTGGACCTCCTTCAATCCCTACCGGTTCAGACGTTTTACTAATGCTAAAAGATCTTCAATCAATCTATGGAAAAAAGAAGAAATGTAACTTGAGTAAATCAACAACTTCAACTTTAAGAAAAAGACAACGGGATGGTGATGTAGATAGTGACGATGATGACCAACATGAAGATGGCCCGCATGATGCAGAGTTATGGAAAAAGCGAAGTATCTTTTTTGATTTGCCGTATTGGGAGCATAACCTACTACGCCATAACCTTGATGTCATGCACATTGAGAAGAATATTTGTGAGAATATAGTTGGAACTATTCTTGACATAGATGGGAAATTGAAGGATAACATGAAATCTAGAATTGATATGGTCAAAATGGGAATTCGCCATGAGCTTCATCCAGAATATCTTTCAAATGGAAGAACAAGGCTACCCCCTGCTTCGTTTTCGATGACAAAAAAGGAGAAGGACATGTTTTGCCAAGTTTTGAAAGATATCAAAGTCCCGGATGCATACTCTTCAAATATTTCAAGATGTGTGAATCAGAAGGAAAGAAAACTGCATTCTCTAAAATCACATGATTGCCACGTATTATTGCATGACTTGCTCCCAATTGCCTTACGATCATCAATGTCAAAGCCAGTTACACATGTAATTTGAGAACTTTGTAATGTCCTTAAAATTCTATGTGGTAAAGTTCTAAATGTAGATGAGTTGGATAAACTTCAACTTCGAGCCGCAATTTGTTTGTGCCAGTTGGAGAAGATTTTCGCACCTTCATTCTTTACTGTAATGGTGGATTTAGTTATTCACCTTCCTCTTGAAGCTAAACTAGGTGGGCCCGTTCATTACTGGTGGATGTACCCTATTGAACGGTACTACTTTATTTGCAGTACCTATGTATAATTATATTACCCAACACATCTCTTTATAATACTAATTACATGTATTCAATATAGGTTTTTGCTCAAGTTAAAAACTTATGTGCGGAATAAAAGATATCCTGAAGGTTCAATTGCGGAAGGATTCTTGGCAGAGGAATGTGTTACCTTTTGTTCGAGATATATGGTTGATGTGGATACCATATTTGATAAACCTGCTCGCAACTTAAGAGAAATCAATTAGGAGATAAATACAACTCCTTACTTGTTTGCAAGTGGTGGAGAACCAATAGGCAAGGTTGACGTAACGGAGTTGAATACAAAATCATGGGCACAAGCTCATCGTTATGTATTATTGCATCATGAGGCCATTGAGGCATTTCAACTGTAAGTTACACATTTCATGTTTTTTAGGTACTACATAATAATGAATTGTTGTCAACTTGCATGCATACCTTACAGTGAGTATAGAAATAAGTTGCGGGAGCAATTCCAAGGCCGACGGTCAAATGCCCATGAAATTGACAAAAAATTTACTGAAACGTTTCATGAATGGTTGGGAGAAATTGTAAGTGCCAGGAAAATTTGTGCTTTTTCATTAATGTATATAAAGTTTTTTTACTTGGCCTAATTACATTCATGTACTTCATTAGATTTGTAAAGCAGGCGGACGTGATCCCGAGGAAGTTAGATTTCTAGCGCAAGGTCCAAACAGGATTATTAAAAGCTATAAGGGTTACATCATCAATGGCTTCAGATTTCATACTAAATCTCGTGAGAGATCTAGAAGAACACAAAACTCAGGGTGTCTTGTCACCTCGTCAACAACCGACTATACTCTCTGTTAGGGGATGTGAATCCTTCACAAGGGAATGTTGACTACTATGGGATTATAAATGACATAATCGAGTTGGATTACTTTTGGCAAATGCAAGGTCGTGTTGTTCCGTTGTGATTGGGCTGATGTAAACACGAGTACGGGGAAGTAGAAAGGATGCTTATGGATTTACCATGGTCAATTTCAATCGATTAATTCACACTGGTGACCACATCCTCGACGAGCCTTATGTGTTTTCCTCACAAGGGAAACAAATTTTTTACTCCGAAGATCCCAAAGAAGCCGGTTGGTCCATCGTGATACGCAACCAACCAAGGGAGGTGTTCGATATGGGGGATGAATTTGTAGAGAATGGGCCAAGAACGGAATGCTTCCCCTCAAGTGATGCTAATATATTAGATGCAAATAATGATGGCCAGTGGGTTCGGGAAGATTTCACTGAAGACATTTATGTGTCATGATGCTTATCGTGAGTGAGGAAAACAATAACAAATAAATATCAGTAAGTCAACTTCTAATATATGTGTATATGTATTTATGTCACTCTAAAAATAATCCTTACATTTTGCAGGTAATGGCTGGAGAAAAATCAGGTTCTTCGGCAAGGAGGTTGTTTTTATTTTTATTTTTATCAATTTCAATTTAGTGATTTCTTTATATGCTGTTGATTAGATCATAGGCCTTTTTTGTGTTTTTGATTCTAGTTTTTTTTTAATTCAATTTTTTTGGATGGTTTTTTTCCTTATGATTTGAATGCTTATCCAGTTTCTAGTAGGCAGAGAAATGCATGAATTTCTATTCGTGAAACACCTGGATTGCTATATTTGATATAGGAATAGATTGGAAACCTTGATGATGATCTTCCAAATTGGATTTTGGTTTTGGTTTTTGATTGAGATTGCGAATATTTCGCATTTTATCATAGGCATGTGGATTTATTTTTGTTTCTAGTATGCTAGCAAATGCATGAATTTCTATTTCTGAATCACCTAGCTTACTACATCTGATGTAGCATAGATTGGAAACCTTGATGATGATTTTCCAAATTCAATTTTGATTTTGATTTTTGATTGTGATTGAGAATATTTCACTTGCAATCAAATGCATGTGGATTTTTTGTTGTTTGTCCTATAAATCCATTTATGACAAGTAACACATCACTGTAGTCTTCATATTCTTATTATTATGTCTAATCAGAAATCAACATCACTCACAACCACAACACAACTCAAAAATTGTCTTCTTGTGATGAGTGTAATCCTAATTTATTAGTGTATGGTGGACATGTTGATATGGAGTTTTTCTGAAAAAGACAGCAACTGTTGCTTTATATAGATAAGAGAGGTTACTTCATTTGAAGAAATTGGAGGTACCAAGACAACATTTTAATGGCTAGGAATCCAATTTACATTCAGCTTTTAGTAGCTTTGGCACCCTGCAAATCATGGTTGCCTGTTCTTTGTTGGCTTGTAATAGGTTGTTATGTACTGAAAATAAGATATGATCACCTTTCCCTATCTCCACTAACTGGATCATTGTGTCTCTCGATTGAGGCAAAAGAGAAAAAGAGCAAACAGAACTATAATTATTTTAGAGTTTGGTTATGTGGAGAGAAAACATGAATAACAAATGATCAATGGTTTGAGGCATAATAATTAGACTGAACATCTACATCTTTATTAGTTGTTTAATGTTCCTTGTGGATGCAGAAGTTCTTTTGATAAAGTTAAAAGAAGTTGAGATATCTACAAAGCAAGGTATAACAAATAAGTCTTATATATATATATATATTCAATAATGATTTATGCATGATGTCATTTCCTTTCTCTGCCACAGTTGGCAAACATTAGTATATCATTCACTATTTTCATCGAGGAAAATATACTAAACAAAAATATAACGGGTGTCAGGTCTCTAGATAAACCAAAATACCTTAAGATTGCACCTTGTGCATTTTGAAATATGTCACATAAAAATCAATGCCGATTTTTCTTGTTTTTCCCATTTTTATTGGACTTATTGGACTCCTTTTTGTTGTTACTTGTTAGACATGTCACATGACATAATTGTGACAGGTCAAACTGCAGAGAGGTCTTCATTTTTATGTTTGAGGCTTATAGGGAGATTTTGGGGAATGCTTGAAAAATAATTTATTAATCTGTCAAAATTTGAATGTTATACTCAGAAACTAAGGGCTAAATCTCTTATAGACATGATGCTGTGATGTTTTCTATTCTAAGTGTTGCTACTTTTTCATCATTGTTGTATTATTGTGACTAAATCTCTTTGTTCTTAAGCAAACTATAACATTCTTAAGAAAAAAAGGGTTGTAGGTGTCTGTAATCCCTCATTGTTCACATCATTTGTTGTAGTTACCAGCGCTGGAAAGCGAGTGAGAAGAGGTCCTACTACTTTGAAGGAGTTGTACTCCTTACCACCTAATGAGAAAATTTTGGTGAGCAGCAATGAATTGGGCTAGCCAATTGGACCAGAGGGTCAGTTATTAGCTGGATTTTTGGGGATGCTTGCCCGATGTGGTTAGCGGGTTGGTCTTCATTATGAAAATTGGCATAAAGTGCCAAAGACTTTGAAGGAGGAACTACTAAAATTTGTTAAGGTGAGTGGTACACTTAATCAGAAAATGAATTTACTTGATTGTATAGTGGTAAGGAAAATATCTCTATTACAAAAGAATTGATAAAAATAGTAATCATTCTCAATAATTTATATCATGAACTTGATTGTATAGTTGTAAGGAAATTATATCATGAACTTGATAATTTAGGTGTTTTTCTTGAATAGCTACGATTCATTCTCGAAATTTCAAGGGAGTTTGTACTGAAATCTTTGGGGAAAAAGTGGCGTGATTACAAGCATGACTTGAAGAAATGCTACTTTAAAAGAGAGGTTGGACCACAAGCAAATAAAGATAATCACCCAGATGGGATGATTCGTTGGTAATGGGAAGAGTTGGTGGACTTTTGGTATTCAAGGAAAGGGGAGGTCAGTATAAATTTTGGTTTTATGTTACTTGTAAATAACATTCAACTCACTTCTTACTGCATGTCATATATAGGATGCTGAAAAAATTGGTCATGCATGTAGAATGCAACAAAAATACACATACGTCGGGATCAAAGAGTTTTGCAAGGAAGAAGAAAGAAATGGTACACAACTATATTATAAACTCAACAGTTACTAATTGTTGTTATTATTTTTTGTATGTAAGGTTTATTATTATTTTTAAGTACTTTCTATCGAAGAGTTTGAAGGACATGTTTACTTGCAGGAGCTTTCAAGAGGGGAAAAATTGGACGTTTTGAATTTTTCAAAGCTACACACACGAAGAAAGATGGATCCCATGTGAATGTGGAAACAGAGAATATTTTGGTAAGAATAAATTGCTTTCTAAAAATGTAATTTGTGTTAATTTACATGAAAGCACGCACTGTGTTTAATAACTTCATCACCAATTGATGTAGGAGCAAGCAAATGAAATGTTAGGTCAATATGAAGGTACAAATGATGATGCACAGATGGTTGAATCTGAAATCTTGACAAAAGTCATAGGAAAAGAAAGGCATGGCCGAGTCAGAGGGCTTAGGTTAGGGCCAATGCCTAAGATGTACTATGGTTCATCTACTAGCAAGGTGTCTACAAGTGCTAGCAACAAAACAGGGAAAAGTGATGACAACTTCAACCAAGAGTTGGTGCAAAGGGTCCAACAGTTGGAACAAGAGCATGAGCAAGAACGACGAGATCGTGAGCAGGAACATGCTCATTACAACGCTCTTGTTACTTTTCTACAAAATCGATTTCCAGGTGAAGATGTCCCTCTTCCTAATATAGGTGCATCGTCTGCCCAGTCTCAGGTATTATAGAAATGTTAATAATTTATATATTTATTTGTTCTTTGTGATCATTTCAATTTTATTACAGAACCATTCTGTTGGAGCAACTACACCAGAAGCTAATACAGGTGGCTCAGGTTGATGATCATTCAGGTATTGAGAAAAAACTGGTTTTTCACTTGTGGCTCTTAAACTCACATGCATAAACTATGAGTGACTCATCATTCTTTCATTATTAATTTATAAATAGCTTCTGTGCAATGTTGAACTGTCATTTAGAATTCAATTAATTATGTGCCAAGTGTGAAGTAGAATAGGTGAACACCTAACATTCTGGAAAATTTTAAATTATGAAGCATATCAAAGGGGCTGATCTTTCTATCATGGCATCAACCTTTAATGAACTGGTCTAGTGCTCACTCATTATATATTTTTTTGTTTCCTATGTTTCCATAACTCTCATGCTTAAACATTTTTGATATTTTGGAGATGTTTTGAGGCAATGAGTGATCAAATGTAAAATGGTCTGAAACAATTCTGATTGAATGAGTGTGTCCAAGTCCACAAAGAATGATTTATCTTTTTTAAAAAAAGATAAATCATTTGGTGACTAAATCAATGGTCTGACGTGACCAGGACCAGACCTGGCTCAATGAATTGGATGGATGAAATTTTAGCCAGGTTTGTTCATTTGGTAATTGAATCAAGTGTTTCCCAGATATGGTCCTTGTATTTGTGGTCCTCTGCCCAAATTGGTAATGCATGAATAGTGCTTATGTAGCTGTTCATATGGGTCTTGTGTCATAAGCTTTGTACCATCTTTGCTTCTCTCCAGTGCACTGCATGTTCATATGATTAACTTTTCCTGCCATTTGATTAATTTCTTATCATTTAATCATATTTCTGTATTAATGTATTGAATTTCCATTGGACTTGGACTTGGACACTATATTATATGTGTATGTGTAGATATATATGGATATTTTCCCATTTAACTAGGGCAGCCATTAAAAGTTTACAAAGAAGTTTCGGCATGCCAAATTTGGTTATTCATTCCATTTGCAACTTCTAAAGTTTAGTTATGACAATCCTGATTGAATGAGTGTGTCCTTCCATTTATTCAAAATACTGTGTGACATAGGTGTCTGCTTCAACTTTTAGCTTTTTCTTCGTCATGAGGAGTGGCTTCTATTTTGTTTAGATTTGTTTTTGTTGATATTTTAATGTCTTAGATGCATAAGATGCAAGCATCATTGTGAATTTTATTTATGTTTAGATTTGTGCTCCCACTTTATTTATGTTCTTTTATTTTATATAACATGTGTAGTTATTTTATATAACATCTTTTATTTTATTTATGTTTAGATTTGTGCTGACTCAATGACTGAAGATGCTCAAGTACTCCTTATTTTATTGACTTAAGATGCCAAGTGTGAAGTAGTCGGTCAACAACGATGACTGGTTAATTTAGTTGTTCTTTGAATCGATATTATGTTCAATTTGGTGTTTGAATTTAAGTTGGAATATGTTGTCAATTACTCTAAAACAGGTTGCAAACATTACTTTAAAACAGGTTGTAAACTGAGTTTGTGTTTTTTGACCAATTTTGTTGCATGTCTCCCTAATTACAATTGTGTGTAAAAAACCTTGGATAAAATTGTTGAAGACTATTGTTTGCAATTTAAATTATTGAATGGTATAATTGTTTCATGGTTGTAGGTTTAAAAACAGGTTTTGGTGGTTTTAATGTATTAATTGGATGGGGAAATATAGAAATGCTGGTAAAGAAATATTGTGCACCATTTCCCGGCGTTTTTTTACAAACGCTAGCAAATATCACAAATTGCGCCGCCACAAACGCCGCGAGATGGTAGTATGTTATGGCGATTGTCGCGGCGGTTTACGGTACAACAGCCAGGGAAGATTCAGGTTAGGTGAGTTAATCAAATGACCTTTACCGGTGTTTTATTAATATAAACGGCGGAGATGTTCTGGCGTTTTATATAAAAACACCGCCCCATTACCGACAATGACAACCCCGGCTGTGTTGGCGGCATTTATGAGAAACGCCGTACGTCATACAGGCGGTGTTTTAAAACACCGTTAAAGATAAAAAAAATGCCGGGAAAGGGTAAATATGGTGTAGTGCCAAATGAACGATGGCAACAATTCCTTAAAAGCAATCGGAATGAGCCTCTATATAAACACATGGCAATTATGGCTCTTCATGCGAGTCATTTTCAATTCATTCATGTCAACACACCTTCTAAGATTAGAAGCATAACCATATAAAAACCTTAATTCATGAATCCATTCACAAATAACTCCCTCTATTCTTTGGTTAAAATGTAGAGTGCTTTAGGAATTGTTCAACATGTACTGTTTGAAGGAACTGCTATCTCCTTATAGTCACAAAGAACTCCAACATCTTTTCTGGCATTAATATTATCATTGCTCTTCCCTTTCACATCCATCGCATTGCAAAACACATTATCAAAAATATTTTTCTCAATGTGCATCACATCAAGATTGTGCCATATCAGATTAGTTTTCCAATAGGGTAGATCCCAAAAAAATGCTTTTTTTTTGTCCATTTATGATATGCTTCATACAGTGGGAAAGTGTTAATCGGGTCCTCACTATTGTTGGGAACATCATAATCTGAATAAAAATTTCGTCCCCTGACAGTCTTGGTGATGAACTATTTTTTTCCACACCACCTCGGATGAAAGACTTCTTGTCCCTACGGTATGAATGATTTTGTGGTAAGACCACCCAATCACAATCAAAATATCTTGCCTTCCTACCATGTTGTAGATGAAAAGTATTGGAGTTCTCCATACATATTGGACATCCTAAAGCCCAAGCAGTACTCTATCCAGATAGTATCCCATGCGTAGGAAAATCATTAATTGTCCACAAAAGTGCAGCTCTTATGTGAAAATATTCATTTTTGAAAATATCATAAGTCATTTTAGCAGAAACTCACAAATTATTCAGCTTATCAATCAAAGGTTGTAGAAAACATCTATGTTCTTCGGATTCTTAGGCCTTAGACAAATTAGAGATAAGGACATATAAGGTCTTTTCATGCACATGCATGGTGGAAGGTTATAAGGAGCCACAACCACTGGCCAACATGAATAAGTCCTCCCAAATTGCCCATGTGGTACAAAGCCATCAGCAAATAAACCTAAACGAATATTAATTATGAGGTTCCTCAGCAAAATCAGGATAAGTTTGATTAAAATGTTTCCATGCCCCGGTATCAGATGGATGTTGCATTACTTCCTCGTTTCTTTCATGAGTAGTATGCCAAGTCATGTGTGTTGCTGTAGCACTAGAAGCATACAACCTCTACAATCTTGGAGTTAGTGGTAAGTATCTTTGTATTGCTTGTGCAATCCTATTGTGAGTATGGTTATTAGGTAGCCTACATCAACCTTTGATCTGTTTATACCTTGGCTCATCACAAACCTTGCAAGAAACTCTCATAGCATCATGTTTCTAATACAACATGAAACCATTTTTGCAAGCATCAATTTTAACCACGGTCAAACCCAATTCATTTATGGTTTTCCTATGATGGTAATAATCAGTTGGCATTATATTATCTAGAGGAAGAACTTTAATTTTAGTAACTATGGAATTGAAATCAGCCTCATACATGTTAGCATTGGACTTGATAGATAACATCCTAGCAACAAAAGACAACTGGGAGTAATTCTCACATCCTTCATACAGGGTTGGTCATCAATTTTTAACATATAAAAAATCTATCATATAATTGAATTCTTAATTTCATCAATTTGAAAAACAAAAATTAGCTCATCTAACGATGGTTGCACACTTGGACTAGCTTCATCATTACAATGAGATGGGTCCCATGGTGGAACATGAGAACGAAGACAATCATATACCATTCTTTGATCCCAAGACATCTACTCATTGTCATCCAAATTCGTCACATGTTCTACACTTTGGTCACGATCCTCATTCAGCTCCTCATTAATTAGGAACAATTCTTCCCTATGACAAGTCCAATTTTAATAACATTGTTTAAACCCATGATAATATTAATGCGAAACTACATCATTTGGATGAAGAAATCGTGTATTTTTGCACTTGAAACAAGGATACCTAATATTCTCTCCATTTTTATATGAGTCATCTTGATTAATTGCAAATTGGATATATTCATCAATCAATCTTTTTTGTCCATGTAGATTTCTATTATACATCCACTTTCTTGACAACATTTTTGATCCTATAACCAATATTTTTAATTAGATATTCAACAATATCATTTGACAGATGTCATACAATTAAAGAACACTACAACAAGTGTTTTCTTCAAAAAATTATTAAAAATAAATCCAGGTTACTCATAATGAGATTTCATCCCCCAGGTTCAAAACAGAGGAAAAAAGACATCGAGAAGGTAGGGAAAATGTTTTCATAAGATTTTCTTATTAGGGCGGAGTTTCCTACTACCTCACGAATGCGGTCGGCTAGACTAGGTCAGTCTCCACCTAAGACAAGGCAGCAACAGATTCAATTACTTGCTTCCGGCTGAGGGCATCAACGAATTGATTGTGCCTTCCTGGTTTGTGCTGCAAAAAAAAAATTCTTTGTTGTTGATGGAAGAAAAAGGCTTGGAAATCTTTTTTTGTCGGAACATACCAGGCAGAGGTTCCTATCAGTGAATCCGGCTGAAAAGAGGGATCATTGACCCACGGAAGAAGTGAGGATGGGAATATTAAGTTTTCCTCCCCAACAATGCTCTCGATGGGTAGCATCATCCTTTGTAACAATTTTAACTGGTAAGTCCTGCCGACTCCCCAAAAAATGTCATGTTCAAATAAAAGAGTTCCAACCATTTTTGAATCTCCATGGCTTTCCAAACAAGAATCATGGGGGAGCTTTTTCTTTTGGCTTTAAAGACAAAGAGGGGCAGGTAGAGAGGTGGCGATGCATAACTTTTATAACCAATAATGGTGACTGTTTGGGGGGTATCACAAGTGACATCATTGCAAATAATTCACAAGATCAAGCAGTGGCACACTTGATCAAGAACAATATTTTCATAGTCAAGTTTAGATATCATCTCATACATCAATGAACTAAAACTAATAAGTCTGAACAACTAGAAAATCAGATAAATGCAAAAATCACAATAAGTTGATATCATTTTTTTTAATCAACTAATAGCTAATCGATGAAGCAACAATTGGTTTGTTATATTAAATTATATGCTTCATTAAGCATCAAAGAAAAACTTGGGCATATCTTTAAAAGGATATCAACAACTAGCACATAGGGAAAATTTTGAAACAAAATCACCATTATATAAGCACATTGTTAAATAATTTTGTATAACACTTTACTTGATTTTCCAAAACAGGGACTTCCTTTAAAGTAGAGCTGAATGCTTGGACAAGATTAACTGTTAATGGAGGGGTGGTAGATCCAAACAACGTATTTACCTGGAATGTGAATTTATGAAGTTATAGTAATAGATGAACACAAGAAAAAGGTAATAATATGGTATTTTAGTTTTCTCTTAAAATAAAACCTTCATAGTTTTTTTTTTATAAAAGATGATATGTATGCATGCTATATTATTTAAAGATGACATTAAATATTTAAAATAAAAGGAATAGGGCATTACTCTTGCAATATATATTGTAGTAGTAAATGGTGAGCCATCAATCTCCAATCAAAACATTTGTCTTGGAATAGCTAAAATTTAATAATTCCATTGGATATATATATATTGTCTCACATGCATGCAGTAGTTTTGTCACGCACCAAACCCGACTCGCCGGATCTAAAGCGCTGACAAACGACCGCACACCCATAGTGCATAGCACAATAGGCATGCAATGTCTCAAAACCTATCTCAAGATAGAACATACAATCTAATAGAACTGTAAATTCCAAAAATCAAAATCCTAAATATATAAAATTTATAAAATACAAGATCAGAGTTTACAATACAGACACAAAAATTTGAGCTCAAACTACACCAAGGGTAGGTTTGCTACTTGTTCACTCCCAATAAGCTATTATGCTCCTGATCTGAAAAAAATTGACCACCAGATAATTATCAGCTTGACAGCCCAGTAAGAAACTCACTAAAAATAACTGGGATCATGTAGGGTTTCATAGATTCAAAATCATGAATGAATTATAAAACATATATAATGTTTGTAAAACACAGTTCAGGAAATCATACTAAGTCAATGGAATACAAATTATAAGATATTAAAAAATATGCATCTCCCAATTTACTATACATAAAACAAAATATCAGAGGTTATTTGTTTAAATTTGGTAACCCGAGTTAGATTTTTAGACCTCATTTGTTTACCCTTGGTAACCCGAGCCAGATTATCGAAAATTGTTATTCTTTCACCGACGGCATAGTGTAAAACAATTATCTCTTATCAGAGTTTCATGTTGACATAGTTAGTGTTTAACCCCCAGTGACAGGTTAGTGCATAGTTAATTGGAGACTAAACGTATTTATGTAAAAAAAAACTTTATTGTTTGAAAACTAAACAAATATCAGAATTTTAGACAAAATAGGATTGGCAGAACAGGATTTGCTGAATAATTTGTTGAGCAAACATACAAACATACACATGATCCTATTTCTTTATAGTAAAAATAATCCAGTTATATTCAAAACAATTTACAAACATAATAGTTCAAAGATTAATAACTATAATCAAAATGTGGAAGTTGATGTTTCAATGAAGGAATAAGGGGTTAATAATTCAAGAAAATAATAAACAATAATAGGCACCGAAATCAACACCAAAACCAATTAAATATTATATGAATAGTTTTTTTGAAACTAAAATAATTAAATAATTATGTAAATAATTATCAATAATAAAAAATTTCATATATACGTATATACAAATTTATATGTGGTGTTACGTACCTAATTCAATTCTTAATATCTATTTTACAATTTTACAATATTCAGGGGTATGCCCTATATTTGGGAAGGAATCCCATTAGTTTCACTAATAATATCTATTTTACAATATTCAGGGGTATATAAAAAGAAAAGGATTTCAAGAGACCGATGATGCTACAAAGGTTAAGGGGCTAATAAGCAATTGTATTGTAAAATGAGATTTTAGAAGTGAACAAATGCAAAAAGGTAAAGCTATTGTTACAAAATTCATGATTCTAAGAAGCACAGACACCTAAGACTAACATATCCGAAATTCACATTATTTAGAGTACTACTCAATTTATAACATTTATTTGAATGTCCAGTTATTCTTGCAGACTAGTAATTCAGATATAATCCTTTAAAACATGCATATCTCTCAATATACAACTTCAAAAGTAATGATATTTTACTAAAAATTAGATAACTTAATAAGAAACAACTTTTCTATTTTTCACCTTACCCAATTCAATCTCCATGGCCATCAAATATACCCATCAAACTTCACGTTTTGAATAGACATCCCATCCGAGATAGTTTACTAATATAATTATATCTCATTAACTACAAGGGTATAAAATCTGAAATTCTGTAGGTACTTAGCCAACGTCAAACTCTACAATTTCTTATTTTACTCTCCTCCAAATTCTGCCTCTAAGACCCTAAAATTGAAGAGGGGTTTCCGTTATTACCAAAAACAAGAATCTGAAACCTATCAAATGGAATCAACTAATAATTCCTCTATCCTTAAGGAAAATTTACAACCACCTATAAGGCATACCAACATAATCATAGTTTCCATGGTATAGACAGAGAAAAAAGTTTGGTATTACAATATCATGATTCAAATTAAACATAAATAAGCATACTAACCAGATGGACTAGATATAGAATATGATTCAAATCTACAACATGGCCCACGAAGATCAAAATGCCATCAGTCAGGGTTTCAAAATTAAAAACTAAAAACTTACCTAGATAGAAGAAGAAAGGCAACACTCGATGAGAAGATTATGTCGCCCTTGCCATCGGCACCACCACGTAGAAAGGAGAGAAGGTTGTCCATATATATTTTTTCAATTACAAAGGTGAATATCGTTTGAGGGTTGCGAGATAGGATTCGCTCAAGGAGATTTGGAAAATCTCAAAGGTTAAGAGGAAGGGTATTTAAAGCTTAAAATTCAAAGCTTACTAAAAGTTCAAAATTAAAACTAAAACTAATAATAAATATATAATATTAAGATTAGATATAAAGGGGTGGGGTCCACAAGGTTTATAGAAATATGCCAATATAACTAGTAAAAATATATGCAAAGCAACTAAGACCATCATATAAGATAAAAGGTAAAAATTATCATTTTTGAAAAACAATTTAAGCAATATGAAAAAAAATAATAAAATAAAATAAAATAAAAAAATAAATAAAAAAATAAATAAATAAAAAAATAAATAAATAAATAAATAAAAAAATAAATAAAAAATAAATAGCTATAAATAAAAATTAAGCATTTGGATGTGCACTCTAAGTTATGATGGCTAACGATGGCTAACATGATAAACATTCATAGTAATGGAAATATGTTTTTACAAGTAACAAAAAAATCTTTTTAGTCAAACAAATAATGTGAAATATATAATTATGAAGTTCCTGTTTCTTAGCAAATAAGCATCTATACAAAAGAGAATGTATTGTTACAAGTAACTCTCTTAGTTAAATATATAGGGGCTGTTTGGTTGCCTGTAAGTCAAATTACATATAATTCAAGTTACAGTATAAGTGAAAATGCTGTATTTTAAATTGCATCATTGTTGTTTGGTTTCTGTAACTGCAAATGCTACATTTACTTTTTTGTTGTTTGGTACGATGCAAGTTATAGGATATAGTCGCCCTACAATTGAGATGGTGAGATTACCACCCAAAATATTTATCATTTATTATTAATTAATTAATACTTTATATAAAAAACAATTAATTAAATATATTTTATTATTTTGTCATTTTCTAAATGTATGTTCACTCTCTCTATATATATTCATAATATATATATATATATATATATTATTCAGTATATATTAATTAGAATATTAATTTTCAAATCTTTCTTATTTCTTAAAAAAATCTTATTTTCTTAATTCTGTCACTAATTTGATTTTTTTTTTCTTTTTTCTATTTTGTTCAAAACACCAAATAAAATTTATGACAAATTAATATTATTGTGCTAATGAAATTTGTTACTTTTTCAAATGCAAACAGTAATGCCCAAGGAAGATGAGCAAAAGGGTTAAAAGGTTAGGCATAACACATCGAACATTAATGTTAAACAGGATGCCATAAACTAGTAACTCAAATCCATTCCAACTCACACAAGTTATAATGGTTAGTTCAAACAACAACAACAACAACAACAACAATAATAATAATAATTATTATTATTAAAAAATCAAACGTTAACTATCACAATAAATTAGATTTACTAACCATTGCCATGAACCCATAAGTATGGCTTGCAAAGCAATAGTGGATAATTCTATTCTAATGTCTACAACAAAAGCAATATGCAACATATAAATCCTAGTCAGGTGCATTGGCTATAATGTCTAATATTTGACACTATTAAAATCAATCAACATGTTCCATCCATTCTGGTAATATAGACAATATGTGCTTAAAGATACTCGATGAGATCTCCAGATGTGTGATTTATAAATAAAAACAATTTAAAATTAAAATCAATTCATGTCAATTATTAAGAACAACAGCTTGTTGAACACAGATTACTGTTCATCTCAAGAAGGAGAGCAAACAGTCTTCAAATCTCAAATTTTCAACTGTGAGATTTTATTGGACTTTGTACATTAAGTAAGGCCTATAACATGAAGAGCAAAGGCTAACAAGCTTCAATTCCTGTTAGTCATTAACAACAACGTAAGTTGCACACTGATTATTGTTGATTTCAAGAAGAGCAAACATTTGTTGCCCTCAGATTTCCAACTGTAAGATTGTATGCAGATTAAGTTCCATATATAATATGAAAAGCAAAGATAAACTTGATACATCTGGCCACGACAAAGCATTGTAGTTTATCCAATACAATATATAACCAATCAAAGCTATTAACATCAAGCCTTGTTCATCCAAAATAGGAAATTCAACATTCATAATTCAAATATAACATGACACTTGTCCATCCAACAAAAAAATAATAATAACAAAGACATCGTCCCATGATACTTGTCCAAATAACAAAGACATCATCCATGATACTTGCCCAATTAAAACAAAACACAACATTGTTCTAAATATAACATCATACTAAATAACATAAGATAAAACAACACGATATGGTGTGTTAAAACTCATGCTCGACGACCACCCCTTAATTGATCAATAAAATCATCCATTCAAAGGCAATGAATGTGTTTTGTTCATAAACCCATTTTCTAAAGGAAAATTTTGAAGCAAATAATCATATGCCCGTCCAAGATCATATTCGGTATAGTGCTCACTTAAAGTCATGATCTCATCAAGCAATTGTTAACTAATAAATTGACTCTTGTCTCCCTCTAATGCATTTGCAATTCTTCCTAATTGATGCTCAACATTTTGCATGATTTCTTCCTCCGCTTTAGCACTTATTCCTCTCTTTTTACTGTTTTTGACTTTGGAGGTGGAGCTCGTCGGTATGTCGTTGGTAGGAGATTGAGTTGGTGCGACATCATCAAAATCATCGAAGCCTTGACTTTGGTTATCAAGATTGATTATTGGCGATTGCGGGGGTGGTTCCATTTGTGTGCTTAGGCTTCTATAACTTTGAACACCTGTTCTCGCAAAAGATCCCGTTGCTTGATCATTTTCACATACAATTGCCATCTCTTCATAGTCTTGAATTGGCTTATTAATATAAATCTCTTTCCTGGGATGGGCCTACAAAGATAAAAATACATTCTCTAATTAGAGTTAATACACAAATATTGAGTAATTTTTTTGGGTGAGTACCGAACTTTGCCTTGTTTTCAGTTTGAGCACTAACTTTCAATTTGTATCAAAATGAGCACAATGTTTTAATTTTGTTTCTCTGGTGGGGCAATTGGGGGATTCCGGTTATAAGTGAGTGACGTGGAAGCCGGAAATATGATGTGGACACCCAGGATCCAAGTCAGCTCATGTCCAAGTCATCAAATTGTACACGTGTCACAATTGGCTGCCACGTCATCATCGTTCATCCTTTCCTCTCCCCGATCATAAAACTCCCGAGCCCTAACTGCCAACCACCCCGCCACCCTCGACCTAGCTTTTTCTTTATCTCTCCCCTCCCTCCCCTCCTATCCCCTTCCTTTTTTTTTTCCTTCTTTTTCCCCTTCTGATGACTACAAATGTGGAGCCCTAATGGCCATCCCCCTATTGGGTAGTCTCAATGGTGTTTGTTCTTCTAAAGATCGGGTAGTCCACACCAGTTACTATCTGAAAGGAGGAGAAGTTTATAGTGAATCTATAAATACCCTAACCATGCTAACATCAACAAGGATGAGACGTTCAGGAAGAAGAAAAAGTTCACCACGGAGAAGCTGTACATTATTTAGGGTTTTATTCCAATAACATTCATTTGAAGTTTGTAATTATGTTGTATAGAATTGGCAATGACAATTCATTTTAAGTCCGTAACATTCAATTTATTCTAACAACATTCATTTCATTCTCCGTCGTTATTCCAATTACATTCATTTCAAGATTGCAAATCTTAAAAAAAATTCTGTTGACAATTTATTAAATTGTTTGTCATATCTCATACAAATCTAAAAAAACAGAGTTAGCAAACTATTTGAAGCTGATGTCATAACTCATAAAAAAATTTTTGTCAATCTGTTTGTCATAATTCATTCTATTAACTGCTTTGATACTTAATTGTTAGCATTTACACACAGAGCTCGCGTCTTTGTTTGAGACAACACTATTAATATTTACATAGTTCACAAAATTGTCACTGATAATGTACTGTGACTATTTCCAGTTTTCACAAAACCAACAAAATAGGCAAAATAAGCACATAGCTTATGCTGTTCCTGGGGGAATCCATAATTTCCTCTTTTTTCCTGCAGCACCTCTTTTCTCCATGCCTTCTGATGGCTTTTCCTTCATCTGTGACCTTAGTCCAGGAATTCTCAATACTTTGTGCTCTTTGCTTCTTGGCATATTAGCTTTTCCCTTGTCCTTTGGTATTTGTTGCTGTTCTGTATTAGTAGTTTTTTTATTCTCCCCTATTGTTACATGTTGAGATGAGTTATGCACAAGTTGAGATGTGTCAATGACCTGCAGTGAAAGGCTCATTAGTTAGCATTTTATGGGTATGTTGCTCTGTTTGGTTGATGTGCCCATCACCTGGGAATAAGGCTCTGTTTGGTTTTGTGGTGTCATTCCATGCTCTGCAGTGCATTGGTTTCTAACTACGTCATCAACCTAAAATTCCAGAGATGAAATATTAAACATGTAAACATTGATTAAGCCATTAATTGTAAGAAAAAAGTAAAAACATGACATACTTGTTGAAAATGTTCTTGCAGGGACACTTGGATCAATAGCATCCATTGGCTCATTACTCCCGCAAAAGATAAAAATAAAGAAATCATCCTTTATAGGGATGATGCCGTGAGAATGGTGAGTAGACACCGAGTGAGAATGATGATGCCAATGGTCTCGACCGGCTCTCCAACCTTTATAGGGAGATTCCTGTTAGGGCTTAATGGTGGGGGTGGCTGTTAGGGCTTAGCCATTATGGTGATCGGGAAGGGAAGGCATCAGGAAAAGGTAGGGAAAGGGGGAAAAGATAAAGTAAAAGCTAAATCGGGGGTGTCGGGGTGGCTGGCAGCTAGGGCTCGGGAGTTTTATGTTCGGGGAGAGGAAAGGATGAAGAAAAGGGAGGGGGGAAAATGATGATGACGTGGCAGCCAATTGTGCCACATGTACAAGTTGATGACTTGGACATGAGCTGACTTGGATCCTGGGTGTCCACATCATATTTCCGGCTTCCACGTCACTCACTTATAACCGGAATCCCCCAATTGCCCCACCGGAGAAACAAAATTAAAATATTGTGCTCATTTTGATACAAATTGAAAGTTAGTGCTCAAACTGAAAACAAGGCAAAGTTCGGTACTCACCCAAAAAAATTACCCCACAAATATTTAAAATATATTATAAAAATCTCTAAGACTCCACTTGTATGTATATTCGGTATTCCTCCTTTCCCATGATTATTTTTTTCTCCACATCATCCCATGACACAACACTTAAATTCTTGATCTTCTTTATTATAAGCCATATTTTTCTTACATACCTAAGCCGATTGAAAACATGTGTGTCACTTACGGCTAAGTTGAATTTTTCACCCACAACCCTAGCAACAACATTGATGACAACACTTTTAAATCCCTTGTCAGATTTAAGCTCAAGAGTTGCTTGCTCAACAAAAAATGCCAACATGAACGATGTCATGATAGCGGTCCATCGAAAATTAGTTGATGTTTTCCTTCTAACAGAGTCATGGCTTTCTTGTGTTAGGTCTACAGACTCCATCTATATCACATAATTAGCAAACTCATTTCAAAATGTAAGGAAATATTCAATATGATCACAAACAAACATTCATAATTTTCAAATGTAAGGATATATTCAATAAGGAAATACAACAAAATTTACAAAACATATATAGTGTTCCATAAGCCACACAAAATATTTTTGTTTAAAAAAACATATAAAGCTAGATTTATCTATTAATCCACATATCATTCATAATTGTTGCTCGTATTGCACACCATTCCCTTGTTTCTTCACGAGCTTGGGCTTGCATTCTCACCTTGCGTACATTTGTGTTTGGTTCCCAATCTTCAATATTTGGAACATACATGTCATTACCTCTTTGTAAAATGTAATTATGAAGTATGCAGCACGCAATGAAAATATCCACTTGTGTTTGAAATGGAAAAATGGTCTAGATGTAAGAATTTTGAACCAATTTTTCAAAGCACCAAATGCTCATTCCACTGAAGTACGCAATGAGGAAGGCCTATAATTAAACAACTCCTTGTTATTTGATGGAGTTCGTGCAATAAATTCCTTGAGATGGTATTGAACACCACGAAATGGTGATATAAAACCGGGTCGGGTGGAGTATTCGGCGTCCACTAAGTAGTATTTCCCTATGAGAAAATAGACACAACCTATTACACAATTGTATTAGATTAACTATTTTAATTTTGAAATAATGATATGATACCTTCTGGCACTACAATCCCATTTTCTCTTTCCAAGGCATTCCGAAGGACAAGTGCATCATGTGCTGAACCTTCCCAACCGGCTAGTACATATGTAAATTTTAATTCAAAATTAATTGCAGCTAGTACATTTTGACTAGGATAAGCCTTTTTTCCACGAAAACGCGCTACAATAACGTGTGGAACAGATGCTTAAATATGTGTACCGTCAAGTGCTCCAATGCAATCCTATTAATTAATGAAAAATTATTAACACCTTGCATCAATTAGTTGAATAATTAATTAGAGTTAAATTTAGATTTGTTACCTTAAAATATGGCATAAACCTTGGATCTTGCGTGATAATTGGACTTGTGGCTATATTAGGTGGTTGGATTAATTCACCCCGAAGTTCTCCAATAGCATACAAGACATGATTGAAATATCGACTAACTGTTTCTCCTGATCTTAGAAAATTAACTCCAACGACCCTATTTCTCACATTATGACCAACGATGTGAAGAAACATAGCCACTTACTCTTCCATACTTACATGTAAAGTATTATATAGCAATCCTTTCGCTTTTAGAAGATCACACAATCCAAAAAATGATGCTCTTTTCATTCATAACATAGATATACTAGCCTCATCGGCACTATTTATGATTTTTGAAATATAATTTGCCTGTTGTGCATCTCTATTGTAATACGGTTCCTATGACAAACTAAGTTTTCATTTTCTAAACCACATTAACGCAAAGATGGTGGCAAATAAAGTGGAAGCAATTGCGGCATATTCATCTTCAGACTTTGACTCCATCTATAAGTCATATTGCAATAGTTATTAAGCAAAATAATTAAAATAAATACCATAATCAATTATGATGGACTCATTGTAGATGCATGCTCTTCATCAAGTAAAAACAAAAGCCTTCAAAATATTTTTTGCATAAAAATGTGAAAGGACACTACACATTTTGATAATATTATAATTAAATGAGGGTCAATTTGAAAAAAAAAAACCAAAAACTTAAAAAACAAAGATTGAAAATAGGGATACTATGATTAAAATGAAACATGTATAGGTAGTTTTGTATTTGTAATTTTAACAATTCAATCCTCCAAATTTTCATCAATTTCATTTTCTTCTTTGTTTTTCCTTTGAAAATGTACTTTATATAATATATAAATTATTTTTAAAATTAGAAGGTGTGGATTTTAATATTAAAAAATGATTGGAACATAGAGAGTAAGAAGGAAATGGAAAATGAAACAAACAAGTTGCCTCTCCTTATTCAGTGGGTCATAATATTGTCATAGTTACATTCTTTTAGCAATTAACCACAAATATCTTTCCAATATGAACAATCATTTTCTGTAATACATGTTAACAGAACAATACCAACATCAAGATTAATGTCCAACTAAGAGATAAAAAGACTGATGAGCCCCTTGTGACAGAAGTAAAAATATTCATCAATGGTATTAGTAACAACCAAGGTTCACAAAATTTTGATACCTATCAATTCAAGAAGTTCATCTTTGATTCAAGTTGCAGATTATTGGTTTATCTTATCACACATGCTTGATTTCAAAATAGCAATCTTGAGATGGATATCCAACAAAAACTGTTAGCCATAATTTATTTCAAAAGGCTTTGCAGCAGATGGCAATGAAATGGTGGCGAAAAAGAAGAACATAAATTTGTACAAAAGTTAGAAAAATACAGTGGGAATAAGAGCAGGATTGGATAAAACTTGTGCAAAGAATACCATGAAGAGCAAGATTGGATAAACTGATGCAAGACAAATAGAAAATTAAAGAATTTGCAATGGTTTTTCAACATGGGACTTCCATTCAGTTGTGGCATGGATATTAATGTTAACATACTAGCAAATGCCACATCTGACAGACTTGAAATGGCCCTCAATAACATTATTCAAAGAAACCTCCATTTTCTTATAAAAATTTTGATACATAGGCAGAAGCCTGTGTATCCCAAAATTCAGCCCAGGCAAACTGATAGAGACCCAAGTATATTTCCTTATTTCTTGACCAATTAAGACAATAAATTCTAATCATCTATTAAAAGCATCTAGTCACTTCAGAAAGGCCCTCAGATATTCTTATTGAAAAAAAGTGATGACACTGAAGAACATACAAATAACATGACCAGACAAATCTCCATCCATTATCCCTTTCCTTTTTTTATACCATACAAATCTCCATCCATTCACCATAAAATTCGGCCCAGGCAAACTTAAAAAACATGACCAGACAGATCTCCACCCATTCACCATAAAAATACAAAAAAAAAGAGGAGACAACTAACCAATCTCCGTCCATTATCCCTTTCCTTTTTTTTACACCAAAAAAAAAAAAGAAAAATAACAAAAGTACAAGCTCAGCTCCAGCTCCGACAGCGAAACAAACTCCTAGGGGTGAGACAGATCGTGAGGTCACCTCCGGTAGCTAAGCAAACACCAGTGCTGGGACATATTGTAAGGTAACCGAGTGGCTGCCGCGGGGAAAGGGGCAAGGGGCTCAGACGGGAGCGCGCTATCAGAGCGAGGAGCTGAGCGATGTTGGAGCGGCGAACCTGTTAGAGTGGAAAAGCTGATGGAGTATTGGGCTTTTGTGTTTTGAATGGAATGGTTTTGTTGGAATAAAGGTAACTTTAATTAAGTTGTTTTGCAGTATTTCAACATACAACAACTTTTGCTGTAAGTTGAAATGCTGCAAAAGTACAATAACATGTAAAAAATTTACATGTAAAATCCATTTTACAGGTAACTAAACACTGGTTTACATGTAACTCCACTTGCAATACAGCTAGTTGCAGGTAGTTACAAGATACCAAACAACCCCATAGTATAAAACATGCAAGAAGAAAGCCTCTCTTACGTTTCTGACTATCCATATAAGTAGATTGTGTGCAATATATTAAAAGTTTCTGAGTCAAGTACATTGTGTGTAATATATAAGTAGCATGCCACTCTCATTATGCGAATAACTATTAATAAAAAGGGGAATATATTATTACAAGTAACCGAAAAATTATTTAGGGTGAGTTTATTTGGCTGGATTTAAAAGTACATATAATTGGAATTAGAAAAATCTATGTTTGTTTGGCTAGATTTGAAAAATTCAAAGTAGTTACAACGGGATTTTGTTGGATTTGTAACTACTTTGGAATTTTCATCTTTTTATTATTTCTCAGACCAAGATCTTGACTGGATTACAAGAAATCTAGGTTCATCCTTATCTTTATCTTTTATCTTTTTTTTGAAGACTTGTAAATTTCTCTCTCTCTTTTTTTTTTTAGTTTTTATTATTTTACAAATTTTTATCTTTAAATTTTTTGTTTGGTAGGCTAAGATCTTCCACCATGTAAAATAAAAAATAGCATATTATTATATTTTATCTTAATATAAAATGAAAAAATAGGTTATTATATTTTATCTTTATAAATTTAACAATACTTTGCTTTAAAAAAATCATAAATTTTGTAATATATTTAATATAATTATTAAAATTAACAATAAATTCTAATGAAAATATGATTATATATTAAAATAAGTAATTATAAGCATAATTATTTTTGTTACTATTAATAATATTTATTTGTAAATTTATAATTAATTAAACTTAATGCTGAACCAAGGTGGGGGTAACCTCACCAAGGTGTTTATATCATAGAAATACATTCAACTAAATAATGTTTTCAAAATCTAGATTTATAAATCCCTCCAACAAAAGACAAAATGTTATAACCAGCATTCCAAATACATCAAACCAAATACAGATTTAGCACTCATTGTATTTTTAATTACAGTAATTACAACTACATTGTAATTTAAAATTCACTGCATTTTCAACTACACCTAACCAAACGCTACATTAATTAAACACATAATGTGAAATATATAAGTAGGAAGTCAATCTTGCTATGTGAATGTGTATCCTTTCAAAATGAAATGCATTATCACAAAAATCTTGGAAGTCCATTAAATAAAGATAGAAGCATGAGTAATCCAACCAAAAAGTCATTATCTCTCTACACATTATCCATATGAAAGGAAATGTATTGTTACAAATTTCTAGGAAATCCATCAAGAAAACTTAAAAGACGAGTAATAACCGGCTTCCACTAATCTCCACCTGACTGCATTCCCCCACCACATCCTTACAAAAATGGGTAATTTCCCTAATTAAGCGGATTGTATACTATGCTAAGATGACAAGTATGTAAGTATAAGATAAGTGAAATAGTTAAACAATTAAGTGTTAATATTCTTCATCTCACTAATCATGTATTAAAGCATTACATGATTTTCTCTTATAACCAAATACATGTTAAAAAGCTCTTATTTGAAAAATCATATGATTTTATTCTTCTTCTTCTTGAAGTTCTTTTCTTTCTTAATGTCAGTAAAGAAAGAGTTTTTGGTTATCATTTGTTGTTGTGGTCTTTATTGTTAGGTTGGTTTCTCAGTTAGAGGAAAAAAGGAATAAGAGCGGGTTAATACTACACAAATAAGAAACAACCAACTAGAGAGCTTAGTGCCTAGGCCATATCTATTAGTGCACTGATCAAGAGGAACAAAATGGATAGAATCCTTAGCACTTAGCTAGGCTCCAGATATACAGCCTAGGCTTTGCCATAATTAAGGGAGAAAATAGAAGGCTCTCACCTAGGTGCTACTTCAATTTCTAGAATCTTTTTTTAAAAGAAATGGAGATATGGAAAGACAAAGTGCATCCTTGGAGAAAGAAAAATAAGAAAGGAATGGCCAAGAGAAAAAGAATAGGGGAAATTTTGAAAATATGTTTGCTTAGTGTTTAAGCCTTAGTTTGTCCCAAAATTTTCTCAAATTGCATTCTTGGCACATAGCTTCAAGTTGGAGTTTCTTGTTTGCCAATATTTCTCAAGATCATGTTGTGTCAGGATGTATTTATTACTTGGTAAGATTTCTCCGTTTTTCTTTAGTTTTTTCATATTTGATGCTTGAAAACTGGAGATTAATATGCTCTAGTGTTAGTTTGGAAATAGATCTACAATTGTAGGCAGATTGTATGTCATGCTTTGTAAATTTGTTGATTGAACTTATATTGTAGCTGGTATTTTGTTGCTGTGATTTGAAGTATCAATTGGCATTTAGATGTTAAATTTCATTGATCATTATTGTGAAAAATACTCTTTATGGTTCAACAAATGGTTGGGTTCCTAAGCGATTTATATTGTATTTGTTTTGCAAATTTCATGTCGTTTTTACCCTACCACATATGAAGTAGTTGCTAGCTAAGGGGAATTTGAATGAGGAAAGTGAACAATGAGACTATGAAATGGAAAGTGATTTTTATATGGGTGTTGATCTTTATTTCCTGATCTTTTTCAACAAAAAATTAAGTAGGGACAATTATATTAAAGTATTATAAGAAGTAGAAAGTATGATAATATGTCTACAAAAATTGTAGTAAGTATTAACCTAATAAGTAGAGAGATTAAAAAAAAAAAAATATCATAAGGACCTATTCAATTGTTAACGGGCATGGAAGTCTTTTTCTTTTTCATATATGGTCTTAAAATAGTTGAGATTGATATATAAGTATATAGCTTTTAAGTTCAATTAAAATATCATTTATAATCCATAGAAAACAAATGCCTTTTATATGCTTTATATATAAATCTCCATATATTTAATATTTCATAATTCATATATAATAATATAATATTATGAATGGATGCATTTCTCCATCATTAATATCCCTTTCATTACATTAACATTGTACAACCATAAATCCGGGGTTCCAAATATGTGTTTGATATAGATATATCTTGAATATTATAACTCTTCTCCCTACTATATTATTTCTCATTTATTTTCCTTAAGTAATTTGGGAATATATTTTACTTTTATTTATTAATTTTTATTACTTATTTATATGTCACAAATTCTTTAGTTTTTAACAATAAATTATATATTTACAGAGTGAAAAATTCAAGTTATTAAAACGAGAGGTTAAAAAGGTCTTTTTAATAACTTAATTGGATAATTCATCATATTAACTAATAGCAAATATCAAAATAACATATCTAAAAATCTCAATTTTTTAAAGTTACATATGAAAGCAGAGATTTTATGAGAATATTTATATATTATTAGGTTTTATAGGCGTGTGTGTATATATATATAAAATCTATAATTTAATTAATGTGAAATAAATGTTTATAAAATATTTAGTGAGTTAATGTTTCTCATTTTTTTCATGTTAAATGATAGGGATGCAAGTGTACGTGCCGATCGCATAATAAAATGTGCGTGAGTGCAAAGTGTCGGTCCACAGGGAAGAATGTGAATACTAGTAATAACTCTAAACCCGGAAAAAAGCCTAAATGATCGAGTGTTGTGTGTGTGTGAACAAGAACAAGCAAACATAAGAAAATATGGGAAATAATAGGAGAGAAGTTAAGGAAGAAAGCGATGTCCGGGCATAGCATCCTCCTAGGGTTATGAAGTACATAACAAAAATTGTCAAAACATGCAATCCTATTTATACCAAAAGGTTTCCAGAATTATACTAAACCCTGATTTCTCAGGCGAAGAGTAACTGTATAGGTGCAGAGCTGATACAAGCATCCACACAATCACATTAACACTCTCTGAAACTTTATTGTGGGCTAATGACAATCTCTTCATAGATAATCTCACTAAAAAAGAGATTACCCCTGATCCGAATACAGAGCAGAAATTCGATTTCTCCTAAAATTCACTCCACATGATTGTGGAGAGCACGGAGATTATCACTAACTCACACGGAAAGATTGCGAGAGAGAAAGTCTCCAAAGTACCTTAACAAGAGGTGTACTCGCTATCCTCTCAAATTGTGGCAAGTCTATGCTAGGTGAGAATCTCTTCTCATCATGTAGCAATACCAAATATAATAGCTAGGGATTTTACCTCGTTAGCAACTAAGCATTCAGTCATATAATTAGACTCAAATAGATATGATTGTAATTAGAAAAAAAAATTAAAGCATCAAAGATCCAACAACCAATGTTAAAAGTATAAACCTTAGAGTTCAACTATGCCCAAACATCTACAAATTAATCCTCCATTAATGAAGGGAAAACATCCAAGATATAAATAATAGGAGAAAACATGAAAGTCATGAAAACCCCCTTCTCAATCATGCCAATGGAGAATTGCCAGAGAAGCCCTAAGGAAGCTTCCATGCATGTTGCCAAGGTGAGCTTGATGGCTACGATCTCCAATCCCCTTGAATGTGGATCCAAATCCCTTCAAATAACCCCTTGAGTGTTGGAGATTCGTCTCCTTTCTTCCCTAACTCCACCTCTAAGAATCATCCAAAAGAAAAACAAAGAATGGCCTAAACATTCTCATTAGATCTATTTATACACGATTGTTTATAGGCTGCTTACGAGCGTAAGGACGTGGCCGTAAGGGAGCTGGAAAAGATAGTTGTGAGCCTTACTGGACCATTTATGGCCATAAGTCATTTCTGTAACATCTTCTATTTGTGTTATGGTCCATCTTACCGCCGTAAGCACTGTACCGTAAACTTCATTATGTTGTTTCTTGCGACTACCCTTACGAGGGTATGTTATGGTCATAAACTCCTCTGGATAGTCCTTACAGTCATCCTTATGGGCATAAGCCTTGCCAGTAAAGTTCTTTGTTTGGCTCTGAAGCAACCCTTATGGGCAAAAGCATGCCCGCAAGGTTCTTTAAACTTTACTTACGACCGTAAGGTTGGCAGTACGTTGCTCGTAAGCTACCAAGTTTGCCTTGTCCTTGTTCAAATGATACCGAGAGAGCTCTAAATTCATTGTTTAAGGTCTGAAATGCTTCTTTTGGCTCCATCTCATCTTGAAATGCTGCCCTATAAGCTTGAGAATTTGAAACACACTGTATTTAACATCGAATTCCACAATATGATTCTAATACATGTTGAATGAGTGTACAAAATGATATGAAATACATGAATATTATACACTCATAATTAAAGCATAATTATTATAATCTAAAAAATATTTCCCTGATTCTTTCATTAATAAATAAAAATCATTAAAATTGGTATACTTATATGTGTTATACGGGTAATATTTATCATAATGAGGCTTATTGAGTTAACTGGTGACCTCTCCTGAATTTTTATTTTTTACCTATTTAAATTGAAACAATTTAAGGCCAACCCAACCTATCTAGTTTAAGCACTTCCTGCTTGAGGGTAGGTTATTTGATAACAAAAGTAGAAATACCAATGAGTGAATCATAATGATTGTTGTGATTGGAAACATTAATCACTAAAACACTTAAGAGATTATAATACATTAGTGTAGTCACAATAATTTATTAGAAAATTATTTTACCATAATGATTTTTTCATAAAATTTGAATAAACCACTGCTTTGTTAGCAATCAAATTGAATAATGATAGTAAGTAATCTTGATGTTAAAAAAAAGTAGCCGTGATGTATTGTTGAAATTTAGGAGACGATTGTTGGGATGGGTGTTAGTCTTAGGCTGTATTGAGTCAATTAAGTTGGTTAGATTGTCTTGACAGGTTTTATCAGAATCAAAGGTGAGTAAGCTAAGGATGCAAATTAACATTTTGAGAACTCTAGAAATGAATATTATAGCAAATAGACCAAAAAATGACTTCTTTCTTATGTTATTTTATTTTAGCTCCTCCTCCTACACTGTACAAACACATTACTTATATAGATAGTATAAGATAGTAAAATTTGTTAACGCAGACATAGTATAATACCAAAGGTTTTTTTTTTGTACAAATACATCACAAGAGCCCATATTTAAGAGAAGTTAGCGACATGCATAGGTGTAGAGCAAGCTCAACAAGTATGTATGCTTTCACCTTACATGGAATTTGGGGTTCAATCTTGGGCCCTCTTTGAAACAAACACCCTACGAAGGACCTCGTAATGATAGGCCAAGAGGCAATTGGTGAAAAACTATTATGCCCTACAAAGAGCATTCTATTTATTATTTAATAATAAAATAGTTTTATTTCATTGCATGCATAATTATGAGTCTTGTATAATTCATATTTGATGATATCTTTTATTATGTGGTTGCGTTGTATATAAATCAAATTAATGATAAAGATCATTAAAGTGAGACATGATTATCTATTTTTCTTATAACCCAAAATAGTTTACAACTTATGTGATAAAATACGATTTTGTATTCATATTTGGTTGTTACATGTTGTACGAGTGGTGTGTCTCAACAACTAGAGTGGAGAATCATAGTAACATTGCGGGTATTTATAGTAAACAAATATTGAATTTGACCACTATAATTCTTAGACCTAACACTATGATAGAGAGAAAGAGTTATTTTGTTGCAAAACATCTTTACTACTTAAAGGTGTTTTTTTTTTAACTTAAAAGCTGAATTTTATTCAACAAAATCTGCATGCATAATATCTAAAAGTAATTGAGGAGGGGTAGAAAACCACTTCTAACAGTTTATGTTAAAACCGATGACCTTCAATAAAGAATGGGCCACTTGGTTTGCAGACCGTCGCACAAACGAGAATTTTACGTCTTTGAATTACTCTGTTAGGGCTAAGCAGTCACCAATAAGGATTCCCAACAATGAACCCTCAGAAGGTGCCCACCGATAATTACCCAATATTAGAATTGTGAGTCAGATTCAACCTCCACCATATCAAACTCATGCACTCATAACTATTGAAGTGCTTCCCTACATGTGAGTGCCTCCATGGTAACCGAGTCGGAATTGAAAAGAATGGGTACATGCACTGCACCTTGAAAAAGTCCCTGTGAGTCCCTAACAACAGCTCCAAAAGCAACCATATAAGTTTGCATATTGAGTGCCTCACCAATATTACACTTCACTTGGCCAGGAGGGGGCTTAATTAAATGACGCATCTCAACAATAGCCATATGGGTAAGAAGCTTCAATTTTGTGCTGCTTGCCAATTAGATAAGAAAGCCAAGATTTCATGCAACAAACCTATAGGGGACATAGCCTTGTCAGACCATACTAAATGGTTCGTGCATGTCCATATGGACCATAAAGTTACTGTTTCATGTGCCAACTCTTCAGAAGAACAATAGGATATTAAGGTTGACCACCAGTCTATAAATTCCAATGATATTGAAGGATTGCAACCCAAATCTACCAAACTTCAAATACTTGAGTAAATGAGCATTCTACAAGCATGTGCATGATTGTCTCCTCAATACTATTGCACATAGAGCATTGGGAGTCAACCAAAATATGACGTAAACAAAGAGAGGAGTGAGTTGGCAAGTAGTTGCTGCATGCGCGCCATAGAAAATTACAATCATTGAGGGAAATCTCCAAACGCCAAAGATGACACCATACTAAAGATGAAGATGTAACATGATGTTCATGTTGCTACAGTGCAACATGATAGCTTGTCTTAACTAAATATATGCCATTGTTAGAATGCTACCAACTTACATGATTAGGACGCATCAAGAGTGGGATCTGTTGAATTGCCTTCACATCTCGGGATTCAAAGATATCATGGAGAATATCAACATCCCAACTTTGACTTGTAGGAAAGAAAAACTGCTGAACAAGAGCATCCTCTAGACCAGGAGTAGGAGAAGTGTGGACCCGCGCATCACCTGGGATGGGAAGCCATGGATCTCTCCAATCATTCACCGTCGCTCCATCCCCCGCCCAACCCATCTCGCAATAATGCTTGCGCAGCTAGGATACTACTCCATATGAAACTAGGATTGTGCCTTCTTTAAGCTTGCATGAAGTCTGTTGAAGGATAATATCTCGCGTTATATAATCAAGTTGCAAGAGAGGTTGGTTGTTGCACTAATCTCCATGCGTTCTTGCCAAGCATAGCGAGGTTAAACTCATGGAGTCAAGGAAATCCTATCCCTCCAAATGCTTTTGTTTTATAGAGCTTCACCCATGAGGACCTATATAGAGGTTGCTCAGAAGACGAAGCTTTCTTACATCACCAAAACTGATTGATCATTGCTTCTATCTCTTCACAAATGGCCTTTGGGATGAGAAAAAGTCCAAACAAATACACTGGGATGGATTGGGCCACAACTTTAACCAAGACCTCTTTTCTAGGTTGAGAAATAAGCTTTCTTTTCCATCCTTGCAATTGCTTCCAAGTCTTATCAAGAATAAAATGAAACACCTACTTCTTTTGTTATCCTATTACCGAAGGAAGACCAAGATAGAATCCTTGATTAGCTACCAAGGGAACCCTCAAAAGAGGCAATAAGAGAAACTAGTGATGATTGAGGGACATTAGCACTGAATGATATAACAAATTTCTCAAAATTAACATGTTGCCCAGAAGCACTCTCATATATGCTCAAACAATCTTGCACTCGATTACATTCAAGTGCATTAGCCCTGAAAAATAACAAACAGTTATCTACAAAGAATAGAGAGAGATAATTGGTGCACATTGAGCTACTCAACAAGCATGAAGCACTCCTCGATTGATAGCTCAAGAAAGTAAGTAGGAGAGGCCCTCAACACATAAGATAAATAAATACGGGAGATGGGATCTCCTTGATGAATCCCTTGGGTTGGGCAAAATGATTATGTGAGTGTGCCATTAATAAGAATCCAGTATTCCATAGATGTAACAAACATCATGACAAGATTAACCTAAGCAGCAGCATAACCCAAAGACATAAGCATAAAGTGCAAAAACTCACACTTGACTCTATCGTAAGCCACCATGATGTTATCAGAGATTAATTTCCTCGGAAGAAAAGTTGATTGAGACTCTAATATCACCAAATTTAAAACCTTCTTCAATCTATTAGCCAACATTTTTGACATATTGTTGAGGAGTACATTACATAATGATATAGGTCTAAAGTCTATTACTGTCTCTGACCGCTTGTTCTTTGGGATCAACACAATCGTAGTCGCATTTAACCTTGCTGCTATAGTGCGAGCACTAACACAAGAGAGACAAAACCAAGTGATATCATCACCTATAATTCCCAAGATCATTGAAAGAAACTAGCATTGAAACCATCCGTTCCTAGTGACTTGTCAGATCCATAGAGAAAATAGTTTCCCTAACATCATTAGGAGATAAAGCAGTAAGAAGCTCTGCATTCTGTTCAGCTGTCACCCTTGGTTGGATAACCCCTTCAAAACTCTCCATATTGCACCCATTTGTTGACATAAATTAATCATGATAATATGATTGAATATGGGTGTGAAGACCAGTGTCATCATCGACCCACACACCTGGAGGATGTATTTTCACCTTCGGGTAGATGCTACTTGGTGAAAAAGGTGAGTATTAGAATCACCAACTTTTAACCATGCAAGCTTGGCTCTTTGACTCCAATACACACACTATTGTTGAAGAAGGGTTGATAATTGATGTTGATAAGCATGATATTGTTGACTGAACTAGCATCAAGACAATCCTTAAGATGCTTTAGTTGTTAACGATAGAATGAAAGTTGACTTCTATACTGGCTTCCTTGTTATTTTCCCCAATGGCTGAGGACTTGGCTACAATAGGAAAGTCTTTGTGGAACAACAAAACATGTAGATTCTTGCCAGCTCATCTTGATAATCTCTTCACAGTGAGCATCCAATAACCATGCATTTTTGAATTTAAATCCAGAAGCAGGACCCTGGTGAGACCTCAAAAGGAAAGTACACAAAGTAGTATGGTTAGCACAAACAGAAGGTATGTTTACAACTCTTACCAATGGGAACATTTGCAGCTAACTAGATGAGACAATAACCATGTCCAATTGTTCCTGTAGCCATCTTGGTGTGCTTCTTCCTCTCTCCCAAGTAAACCTCGGGCCCTCTATGCCCAGTTCATGAAGAGAATAATTAGAAACTACTGATTGAAATATGGATATAGCCATTGATGTATGAGCATTGCTATCTTTCTTATTAAAAGAATGGAGAAGCTCATTCAATTCCCAGAGGCAAACCCAAGGCATTGTGCTAGCAACATGCAGCTGACAGAGAAGTTGCCAAGATTTCTCCCTTCTAGCTTGATTCGAGTTTCCACAAAATCCTATTAGTCATCACCAGTCTTGATGAAGAAAACGAACCCGAGAGTCTATATGAATCTTAGAAAAACTCAATAACTGCACCTCTACAGTATCTTTCCACATCAAAGCAAGTCCTCCTCCATTATTCAAATTATCAATGTGGAAAAGGGATTGGAAGCTCAATTTATTCTTAAATCTATCAACTTTAGCTCATGTCATCTTAACTTCTAAAAGAAAAATATAGTTATGCTTATTTACGGACATCAAGTCTTGAATAAGCTGATGAACTGTTCAGGGTTGCCCAGTCCCTGACAATTCAAACTAAGAAGACTCATGGTTGAAGGTGGGTGTGAAGCTTAGGTCCCGCCTCTGTGTGAAGGGTGACAGATGATGATGGCATAATAGTAGGGCCCAAACTAGGACTAGATGAGCCATCTATTGCATATCTCCTTTTTTTTTTGGTTCATTAGAGAATGACTTAGATGGAATCAATGCTAATGAATGTTACTATTGAATAGATTGTTCCATCTCATTTACAAACCTTTTAAATCCCTCTGAATGTGCATCAAAATGCTACAACATTACAGAATCCAAAAAGGAAGGAGAGAATCTTGCTGTAGACTCACGCCAATCATGTCTTATTGGATGCCCGTTTCAGAATTAGCATTAATGGGGGAGGGACCCGCATTCAACATGCATGGCTCTTGCATAGTAGGATGAGTGGCAGCCGTCGATAGTTATGAATTTTTTATCATCCTCGGAATCCCGTAACTATGGACTAGCACTAACCATCGATAGTTGCCGGCGACCATGAGCCTGTAGTTCCGCAAAGTATGACTTGGGAACAGTTTTGTCATGCAAACAGAAAGAAGTTATGACATGTTGATTCTGCTGGACCTAAAACACCACAATAGAAGCAAAATTGAGGGAATCTCTCATACTTGAGAGGTAGAAAAACCCAAACACCACCAGGTTGCTTTATCTTGAGATGCTTTCTCAAAGAACGAGTAACATCTAATTCTACCCGAACATAGGGAAATCTTGCCACCTACCCAAGAAACATCTAGTATCACAACATAAAAATTTCCCCATAGAATTACCAAGTTGACGACCAATAGAATTTGACATGAAGCCAAAGGGTAGGTTATAGATTTGAACCCAAAAGGCCACCATATTCACAGGAACAGATAGCAGAGACCTCCTAATAGCAGGCGCTTCCATACCAACATCTTCTTGTTGAATGACCATGGGCCTAACTCCGTGATTCTCTTGAAATCAAAAGCATGGAAAAAATTGAATAAAAAAAGATTTAGGTTGATTAAGGAGATATGCACCCCCTTCAAAGGACGCTAGATGTTGGCCAGAGTAGTCTTCATTCCATGATAATTGACTTGGCGATCTGTCAGAAATGACCTACTAGTGACCATTGGAAACTTGCCTGAATCTCTGATCTTGAGGGAGCTAGAGGATCACATTGTCATCTTCAATACCACCTTGGTTGGGATCATCAATGGACATTTGGCCATACTGGTCTTCTATAGCAAATGTAGCTCTAGATGCCATCACCGACCGAAAGCATAAAACAATCACCAAAAAACTAAAAATAAAACTCATCATAAAGATGAGAGGAATGGAAAGGTCACCACAAAGATGAGGAACATAAATAAAGGTGTTATGAAATCTTATGTATAAGCTATATTATTTTAATGGTGTCAACCGATGATACCTAATTGGAGACTATATACGGATACGTTGGGTTTTATAATGAATACATTAAGGTTTGTACTTATCAAAGATGAGATCTATCACTCCTGTTATAGATTGTGTTTCTTATGTGTTTGATGAAAATCAGATTAGTTAATTTTTGGAAAATATTTTATTATATAATATATATTGTTATATATATTTTTAAATTTGTTTTATGTTTAACCATATAAGGAAACACACTTATAAGTGGGGATCGACAGTGCCATTAGTGATCTAATCATACCCACTTATATGGAATATTTATTGACAGATGGACTAATATATAAAATATTATATTATGGTCTCACATATGAAAATCTCTAATTTTTTGATTAAATTATAATTTGTTGATGGGCATGGTTGTGATTATAATAATTAGTATGGACTATTTTGCTGAAAATGAAGAAATTAACATTCATTTATCTGGAACCCCAATTTTGATATATATATATATATATATGAACAATTCATTAGCCTCTAAAAGTGAGTTAAATGTACGGACCCATCTCCTAAGCCGAGCGGATGGTGAAAAGATGGACTCGCTTCTCAGAGACCTTTTGAGCGGATCGAATGGCTTATATCGTGGCAGAGCACACCAACAAGGTTCTTCCTCCGTTAACTTGCCTCCCCTGTTGGCTTTGGATCATGGAAAAGGTAGCAACTTGACATGCACTGGATTCTCCTACATTTAAGCAGTGTTCTCCCCTCCAAATAAGGACAATGACCCCCAAAAAATCTCGGTGAACTCCAAGCAGAAGGAATGGACGGTGGTTAACTGGAAAGGAGGAAACTACTCTTGTTCTTCAAAACCACTTCCAGGGAATCAAGCCTCTATGAAAGAGAAGGAGACCACCCTCAAGCACCGGAGATCTCTGGTCTCCCTGAGCAATTGTTCCTGATGTTTCTTGCCAGGTCATAGAGCAGATAAATGTCGCCATCTCTTAGTATGTTTGAGATGCTCAGGCACTTGACATCTGGAAATGAACTGTCGTTATCTTAATCCTATCAAGCATTCTCTGCATCATTGGAAAAAGCTTGTGACCTAGTCAGTTCAATATACTCCACATGCTTCAAGTGAGTCTCTTTCAGATCACTCTCAGATGGCTTCTGCTCACACTTCCAAAACTAAGCCTTCTCTCCCCCTAACTCTAGAAATTATAAAGTCTAAGTAAAATCTTCAGAGGGTGGTGGTTACCACTATCATGGCCGGCTTCACCACTAAAAAGGACTTGAGAAGCATCCTTGCAGATAATATTGGCCTCTCAGATAATTGGTCCATCTTTTCTTTCCCGGAATAATGACTTCCTCATCAACTGCGAGATTGAGAAAGAAGCCAAACTCATTGTTGACCTCAAAGAGCTCCATATCCTTCTCAACTACGAGCTGGGATACTTGAAGTTTGCACTTTAGTTTCCAAAATTAGGCTATACGGGGAGATCGGTTGGCAATTGTGAATTGATCTCTATATGGAACCTACCTCTCCATTGTTGGGGTTGGGCCATCGTTGTGGAGATTGTGAAGCTAATTGGAGAAATGGTTATAGTCAAACATTGCTCCCCCCGCTTCCTAAGCTACGCTTAGTGCTCTTGTTCGCCTCAAACCGTCTGGTGCTCTACCTTTAGAAGTGGATCTCTGTATTGGCATAAGGAGATTTCCCATTATCCTTACATGTCGCTCACGCTGGCCCTTGTCATCGGCAAGAATTTGGATGCTTTCACTCTTGTCAACAACACCAATAATTTCTCTGATGGTAATAGAGATTCCTCATGTTCCCACTTCACCCATCAAATTTCCAATAATTCTAAAGGAAAATATAAGATCACCACGATAACTCTTTCTCATATCCCAATCGCCAACACAGCAAGCTTTGTCGTATCTCTCCTTCCTTATTAGCTTATTTTCCTGATGCATCGCAACGAAGAACAAGTGCCAACGGCAGTCAAAGCCTTCTCTCAGCACCAGATCCAATGCCCCAATGTGATTGTCATGAAGACATCGCGTTATCCCACAAATCCATGCGATGTTGGATGACTTGCATGCTTTTTCATGTGATTCAAGTAATGTGTCGCGTGTTTCTATTGCACCTGCGGAACAGGTTAAGAAGTTGTGTAATGAATTAGGAGGGTCTGTTGTTCTGGTAGAGCAGGTTAATCAAATGGGTGATTCAAAACACTCATTGAGTTGGCCCAAGTTTCTCACCAAATTGGGTTTGACTTCACCCGAGTCAACCGGGTTGAAATTTCCCTTGATCAATTAAATCAATTAAGATGTGATCCATCCGTTTCTAACAAATCTGAAGTTTTGCCAACCACTTTACATGAGCCCAGTCTAAAGGTTTAGCACACTTCAAACTAAATTGGGTTAATCAATTTGACTGAACCCATTCTAAAGTTGGTTCAGTTCAAGCCCAATAAGCCCATTTAGGGACCATTAAGCCAAATTCAAATTGGCCCATCAAGCTAAATCCAAATTCAAGATTTAATTTCAGAACTAGTTAGTGATTCCTCAAACAAAGAATCTTCTTAATTTGGCGACCTATACCGGGATGCTTCGAAACCTCCGCCAAGGGACTCCATCCCTCCAGAATCCAAATGGCATTATATTCTAGGAATTTGGTCTCTTACCCTAAAAGAGAACTCGGATGCAATTGATTCTTGTCTTCTTGCCCCATCCTCTCTAATTCCTATGGAGGAAAGTGACAACTGGGTTGATGATAGGCATCATGATATTTTCCCTATTGAGGATGAATAGATGGATCAAGAAGCCCTTTTAGGGGATGTTGACAAGATCATAGATAATCCTACCAGGGTTGAGTCTCTTTTTGAGGATTCAAGCTCAGACTTTGCAGAGAAAGTACAACGGCTATTCCAAAGTGCTAGCACTCACATCTTACGCTCCAAAGAGGAGCCACCAGTCAGTCAGCGTATCATAAGACCAAACAAGCAATCTTCATGCTAGAATGAGAAAGCAGGCTATTTGGCAGCATCATCGAAGTTAGGAAAGGAAAAAAGAACCATAGGACGCTCTCCTAAAGGCAACCATAATTCCTTTCTTCTTATCTCAAAATGGTTTAATTTACAATTGGATAACCATTGTAAGGATAATGGCATTATTATATATGATTCTCATATTTCTAAATCAGCTTATTTCGCTTTTATTAGACAATTAGAATCATCTAGAATCACTATCAATGATCAGCAACCTGGACCTTCAACCAGGAATGCTTTGGTAACTTTCAGTGCACCATGAATATATATTATTTCTTGGAATGTTAGAGGTCTAGGAAAGCCTTATGAAAAGTATTTTGTGAAGGACTTCCTAGATCTTTTTCATGCAGACATTTGTTGCCTCCAAGAATCCAAATTGACCGAGGTCAATCTTTGTATCTAGAGATTGATCGCGGGGGTGTGGATTGGGGTACCCATTTAGATAATTTTTGTTGCGTCCCTTTAGAGGGAGCGTCAGGAGGGTTGATTATCGAGTGGAGAAGTAGTTCTTTTGAAAGAAAGCTGATCCACTTGGGGAAATATTGCTCAATTGTGGAATTCACCAATCAACCGGATCAATTTAGTTGGCTTTGTACTATTGTTTATGGCCCTAATAAGAGGCATCTCAAACCGGATTCTTGGAATGAAATTCGGATTAGTAATGATGCTAGGCAGCTCCCCTGGATTATTTGTGGTGACTTCAATGTGATTTTTTCACTCAATGATAAGAGTTTAGATAATCCAAACCTGGAAGACATCAGTAATGCACAAAAGTTGATTAGAGATTTAAATCTAATTGAGCCACCTCTAAGAGGCAGAAAATTTACCTGGACCAATGGGTAAGAAAACCCAATCTGGGTAAGACTGGATAGATTTCTCCTCAGGAGAGTTAGGTTACCCACTTTTCTTACATCCAGCAAACTTGTCTTCCTAGATTCAACTCCGATCATGTCCCAATATGTCTAGAAGCAGGAAATCATATCCCTAAACCGAAACACTTTAAATTTGAACTTACTTGATGCTCCTCAGATAATTTTCATGATCTTATTCATCAATGGTGGAATGAACCACAGTTGTTCAATTGTGGTGCATTCATTATTGCTAAAAAGCTGTCTTGGTTGAAAAAGAGACTGCGCTTATGAGCTAAATACACCTTCGGTTCCATCAAAGGAAGGAAACTAGAGATCTTGCATAAACTAGATTCTTTTGACCTCTTTAAAGAGTCTAGATCCTTCACTTCAGAGGAAAAGATTCAAGGAAACAGATCTATGAAAATCTTTAGATGTCGTTTTAAGGCAGAAAGAAACCTATTGGAAATAGCGCACATGTCTTACCTGGCTCTCATAAGCCGATGCAAATATGAAGTTTTTCCATGACGTAGCTGATGGTCATCGAAAAAAGAACCATATCCAACAAATCTCACAGAATGCAAACTATTATGTTAAAAATCAAGCAATAGGGAAAGCTTTCACTTCTTTTTTTTTCGGGACCTCTCTAGAACCAAACACCAATTTTCTTTCAATTTCAATTGGTCATATCTGTCTTCCTTTAAAGAACCAGTAGATTTGTCACATCTTGATCTCCTGTTCTCCAATGAAAAGATTAAGGCTACTGTCTTTGATCTTGGGGTAGACAAAGCTCCAGGGCTAGATGGTTTCCCAATCTTTTTTTCTTAAAAATTCTAGTAAGTCATTGGATCAGATGTGTGCAATTTGTGTAAAGATTTTCACAAGGTCTCAATTAATCTTGAGAGAATAAACTGGGCAAACATTGTTTTTATTCCAAAAGTTGAGGCTCCCAATCAAAGATAATGTGGTTGCAATGTAAAAGTTAATCTTTCATCTTCAAAAACAAGATTTTGCTAGTAATATTATCAAGTTCAATTTTGCCAAAGCTTTCGATATATTGGATTGGGATTTCCTATTGGCCCTTTTGTCTTCTAGAAGTTTTAGTACTCGATGGGTTAGCTGGATTGACAATCTTTTAGGCTCTTCAAAAGCTTCTATCTTAATTAACGATTCTCCCCACGGCCACCTCAGATACCAAAGAGGTATCAGACAAGGGGATCCACTTTTCCCCTTCTTGTTCACTCTGGTTATGGATGCCCTTAGTGTTATGTTCAACCATGCACTCAACTCTGGGATCTTAGTAGGGATTCCTCTAGGCACTTTTGGCAACATCTTTCATTTTCTTTATGCAGACAACCTTATCTATCTTTTTATAGGAGGGGAGAAGACTTAAGGATCATCAAACTAATCCTTTACCTCTTCGAAGGAATGTCGAGTCTTTCAACCAACTTTCACAAATCTTGCCTTTAAAAAACAAAGTGGGGACTTGAACCAGACACCTCATCTTTAGGAACCTTGAACTGCTCTCTTGGACTTCTCTCGGTCACTTATTTGGGTATGCATACTTCTAGCGGACGACCTAGATGCCAAGAATGGTAAACACTTATTGAGCAAATAAGATCAAGACTATCCATGTGGAAAATCAAATTTCTATCACTAGGAGGTTGACTAACCTTAGTCATCTCCTTCCTAAAGGCAATCCCAACTTACTGTATGTCGATGTTTAAACTACTTAGTTGGGTTATTAAATCCATTGATCAAATTCATTAGGACTTTTTGTGGTGAGGTCATGATATTGCAAGCTCAAAAAGCAGTTTAGTTAATTGGAATAGAATTTATAGACACCGTAATCAAGGAGGCTGGGGGATCATCAATATTGAAATCTTCAATTTAGTCCAGTTGGGCTAATGGTGGTGGAAAATCCTCAATGGTCCAACCCGATGTGGATTCCATATCGTCTAATTCAATTATTTTGGAAATTCACCCATGCGGAATCTTCATTTCAGGAATGTTCGTAAGGAATATTTTTTTGGAAAGGCATTCTTACATAGTTTCAAACCTATATCCAATCCACCATTGGAGATGGCATGCCCACACTTTTTTAGTTTGATAATTGGGTGTTAGGATAAGCCCCAAGATATCTCTAGCCATTACAGTTTTCATAGTCTCTTCAACCTTGGGGAACAATTAATGAACTTTTAGAGTCCTCCAGGCTCTCACATCCTCCTTTGACTCATTCTTCTTTAGGCCTTTCTCTCTTTCCCCTTCAATGATGAGTGAAAGATCGTAAATTCTGGAGTCGAACTCCAAATGGAATTTTCTCGATCAAATCTTTTTATAGTTTCCTTATAGATCGAGGACACCGCTACTCAGCCACACCGCATATTCTTAAAAGTCCTTACCCTAGGAAAATTTCGCTTTTCGATTGGTTTGCTTGGGACAATAAAATCCTCACCCTAAAGAATCCAATGAAGTGGAGATGCAATACTCTTCCTTCATGAACTTGTGTTTTGTGTTATGAGAATCTTGAATTAGTTGATCACCTCTTCATTCACTATTAGTTTGCTTCAGCCATATGGGCCCATTTCTCTCGAATTCTCATAACCTAGCGATTGCCTTTGCTTCTCAGGGATCTCTAGAAATCCTGTCTCTTTCACTTGTAGCCTGCTCTTAGGGTTTCTTGGGACCTCTTACTCAGAGCTATTGCTTGGAATATTTGGATTACTAGAAATAATCATAGTTTCAATTTCAAAACTCCTAACTTGTGTTTGTATATTCTAAACATAAATTTGACTTGTCTTTTGGATTTTAGCTTCTGCAGCGGACAAGAGAGAAAGGTTGAGTCCTCTTCTGCAACAGTAAGAAGGAGTATTCAATTCCCCAAATCTTCTTCAGGGAATAAGCACGATCTGGAGTTACAAGCCTCCGCACTGACCGCCGGTTAGTTTCCATTTTCCCCTCTTATTTTCCCTTCGTCGGAGCATCTCCTTTAGCCCCAAGGGATGTTGTTTGGTAGTTTATGTTTTTACTGTATTTTCTGTTTTTCCACCTCTGGTGGATCTTGTACTGCTTTTGTTATTTCATAGTTTCTTGTTGGTTGTTTTGACTGATGTTTTAATAAAATTGAGGTTTATCTACTTTTCAAAAAAAAAAAAATTTGCTATAGATATAGAGATCCTAAATGGGTCCCACGCTATATGCTCTAACCTTATTACTCCATATATATACATATATGTGATATGAGATTAGGTTTTAACTAACAATTATTATTGTTATTGAAAGACAACTATAACAAAACCCTAATATTCAGGTTAGTTGCAAAAAAACCTATCACTTCTTCTAGATCAAAGAAAAAAAAAACCTATCACTTCTTCTAGATCAAGGTGAAAAGTTCAAAAACATCGTTTGTGTGCGCATTGGAGGAATTTGTGCTTATGAAATCTTTGACGTAATCCTTATTTATCAAATAAATTCATGTGCGCATGTGATTGATCCGCAATGATTAATCAATTGTTTGAATATCAATTAATGGTAATTGATGACTCTAATTCGATTAGAATGATTTTTCCAACAGGTAACAGTTGGTGGACCAAAGTTTTTTAAACTACAACCATTATATTTCAATAAAAAGAAAAACAAACTCTAGAACTGACATTAATCACTGATTAAATTGATTCATACATCCATGATCACTGAGAGCTCACCTACTATTTGTTTATCTAATTTCAAACACAAAATAAAACTGAAAGCAAACCAAACTTAAGTACTGATCCTCCAAGAAAGCTAATTAACAATGCATGAGTCATTAGATGCTTAAGGCTTTCCTCAAATCTTGTAGAGCATGCCAATCTCCATCCTCTGGTTAAGCGGAAACCATAGAGCAGGCAGCGCAGACCTACAGTTTTTATGCAGAAACTCATACAATCCCAAAACCAGTTTGTCGAACCAGCTATTATCTTCACTCACATGAAACTTTGCCTTCCCTTGAACATGCACTGTACCTACTGATTTAGCCTGTTCCAATTGTAAAATCTCTTCTTCAATTGATGAAATTGGCAACTGATCAGTGTTCTCCTCAATGCATGTTTTCAAGATCTTTGTAACAGCAGTAACAAAATCATCTCCTTCAAGCATGTCAAGTAAATCAGCATATCCATACTTAACTATACACCCATAAACACCAGGAATTCCCAGCTTTTTCACACTAAACCTCTCACTTGAATCCACATGAGCTATCAACAAACACTTCAATGTTGCAATTATTGCTACATTGTGCAATGAGTGACCATTCTTGATGTAGTGTCCAAGCAGAGGAGTTAGACCATCTTCTATGTTGCTGTAAAAGAAACACATCCCTGGAACTCTTTGAACCTCTGAGTTTGATAAGAGAACACTGAGGTGGTCTACTGTTATTTTGTTTGTTCTTTCATAGTCTAATTTTCTTTGTCTTCCATAGTACCATCCGAACATTATGATTGCTAAGACCATTGAAATAGCGAAAGGAAGCCATCCACCTTCAGTGAATTTTATGAGCACTGAACTTATGTAGACTCCCTCTAGAATTGAGAATGATACGAAGTATAATAAGGCAAAAATTATTGGTGTTCTCCAAATGATGATCATCACCAAAGTTAGCAATATTGTTGTGATGAACATGACAAAGATAACCACTAGACCTGCAGCAAAGATGTTATGGTTATAAGCTTTATATATAATTCAAGACAATAAAATGAATGTGAACTCTTACATACCAAAGGCATTTCCGATTTCTTTTCCACTACCGAAGCCTAGAATGACAGAAACACAAAGAACCATTAGGATGTAATTCGTCTCCGGGGAATATACTGCACCTTCATTGTGTTTCGAAGTGTGAACTATTTTAACTCGTGGGAAGTAATCCAGAGCTACTGATTGTTTGATGACAGAAAATGCGGCAGAAATCAATGATTGACTAGCAACGATCGCTGTAAGTGTTGCAATTATGAACATTGGCCAATAGACCGGAGTTGGTATGAACTTGTAAAATCCATCAGTGTAGTCATTGAGGTGTTTCATCAGATAAGCTGTTTGTCCTGCATATGTTAGGACCAGTGAAGGATACACACCACAAAGGAAAGCTATCTGCAAAGCATAACATTTGGTTGGTTAGAAATTACAATACACATTCAGATAAAATTCGGTTTCTGCAATGAAGTATTATTATACCTGAATTGCTCGCTTATTAAAATGGCCAAGATCTGCAAACATTGCCTCTGCACCTGAGATGAGATAATCAAAGGAAACATTTAGATTTCAAGTGATGAAAAGATTGGCAACTAGTGGTATATCTACCTGTAATCACAAGGACAGTGCCACCAAGCAAATGCCACCCTGTTTTTCCATTTCGTATGAAGAAATCAACAATATAATGTGGTGACATTGCTTTGAACACGGTTGGATTGTATCGGCAAAAGCTGTAAACACCTACCATCGGAGTGGAGAGAGTCCATGCCGCCATGATCGGTGAAAAGAGGAAACTCACTTTAGAAGTACCATATTTTTGCAACATAAACAACGCGATTAAAATTCCGGCAGACAACCCTTCCACAGCAGCTACAACATATAAAATAAAAGGCATCATCTTACGATATGATTTATAGAAGAAAAAACACTTGATATTAACTTACATTTACTAACTGAAGGTAAAGGTCCTCTGAGTCCATCAACTGCTGATAACACTGAAAACAATTGATAGTAAAATGTAAGATGAGAACTTCAACATGAGTTCAAAATCATAAAACAAAAGAGCATGCCTAAAATACCTGAAATTGCAGGTGTGAGGATGCCATCACCAATGAGCATGCACATTCCTAAGATTGCAATAAAAAGCAATACTCTTTGAAAAATCAGATTTTCCTCAATGAATGTTTGTAGCCAACTTTTCGACTCAATGTTCCGAGAGTTGTCTGGCAGTGTTTTCGAATCAGTGTTTTTCGGTTTAAGAATACCAATATTTGCATTCTTGCAAAGCAATGAGTACAGAGCAAATGTTCCCCCTGAAATTGAATGTTTTACCATCCAGACCATAACAAGTAAAACAGTTAAAAGTGGAAACCAAACATGAGAAACAAACCTTCACCATTGTCATCAGCGTTAAGAGCAATACAGACATACTTGACAAATCCAATCATAGTTAGTGTCCAAAACATAATACTGAAGATCCCCAGGAAGTCATCTTCAGTGGGAGCTTTGAAGTTCAATGCATTGAATACATACAAAGGAGATGTGGCCAGACCACCAAACACAACACCAAGTGTTTTGTATGCAAGAATGATGTTCCTCCACCCAACAACAACATTCTTCTATTTTCATACAAAAAGGTCAACCTCTAAAAATTAATCATAGAAAATATTCATATCATAAACATCAAAAAAATTATTTAAAAAAAAAAAGGACATAAAGAAGAAGAGGATGACTAACATGTTTGTTGTCCTCCACATGGTCTCCTAATTCAACATCCATGTCCATGTTTGAAGAGAAGATGGTGAAAAGGAGGAGGGATTTATAAGATGGAAAAACATAGAGACAATGTACATTGACTCATAATTAGAAAATCTTAATTATTGTGCTATTAATAAAAACCATTAATGAAAAAAAAATGAATGTGGACAAGCTACTTCATTTTTTTTCCAATGGCATTTGTTGCCAATTGCTTTCATTTCTCACAAGAATTTAACATCATGCATTGAACTCTTTCTAATTTCCAATGCAAAGGGCTTCCTTGAGGGTGAAGGTATCTTTTTTTTTTTTAATAAATTAAATTATTGTTCATTTATAAATCTTAATAAATCTTGATTAACATTTTGATTGAGGTCACCTTACCTATCACAATAAAAGGGAAAGAAATATTTGAAATTTATGTGGAAAGTTTTGATTGCATTGAATTCTATGAATTTATAATATTACATGTGACTCCTTTAATTAGTATATTTTTCATTTACAAATGTAGAGAAGGATGACTTGGTTCAAAGATGATTAGGTATGGTGTTGCTTTCCTGCTTCCTAGAACTAGCAACAACATTCTGAAACTGCAACTGATTGAACAATAGTGTACATGCATTCTATGTTTTCACACTCGCAAAGATAAAAGACACCATTTTTTATATTAACAGAAAAGTTCAAATCAAATATAAATATGTTAAAAGAAAATTTGTGCATCATAGATTTAATTTTGCATGATTCTATTGAGGTCTGTTTTTATTTTTTATTTTTTAAAACATATATAGATAAGTCACATGTAAATTTTGAACCCAAAAAAGTTGGGTGGAAAATAGAGTAACCAACAACCCTTGAAGTTGAAGATTCGAATCCGGCCTTGGTTTTGTTAGAAGATGGAAGAATGAAGAAAAGAAGAAGAAGTGGATCAATGCTCATCTCATATTACAGAATAAGTGTGATCATGGGGCTTCATATAGAAGCTAAGTATACAGGTATACGCAAGTATATACATACATACATCTAATATACATACACATATCTAACAGGTTTGTCTATATTTTTCTTTAAAAAAAAAATGTTGCAATTGAGTTTAATTCAATCACTTTGTGAGAGAAAAGAAAAAAAAGGAAAATTTGCATACTTGTCAAGTTGATACATGAAGCACAATATATCAATTATTTATTTACTTATTTTTCATACAAAAACCAATGCGTCAACGATGGTACAACTCCCCAATGTTTGCACAAAAGTGTGCACTAAACTATATCAATGTTTTAATAATCGGATCGGCTGTCGAACCGGTTAGGGCAACCCTGTTTCGGTCCCAACCGGGCTGAACCGCCTCGTTTTCAACCGGATTTAATTTTTTTCAAATAAATAAATATTTAAAAAAATTAATAAAACATTAAAAAAATAAGTAAAAAAATAATTTCAATAATAAGGAAAAAAATAATAAAAAAAGATACAAATTACATATTGCAAATTTAAATTACTTTTTATAAAAGTCATAAAATTTTTAACTTTACATAAAATTAAAAATTTTTTTAAAAATACAAATATACAAGGATACAACTATACAATAAATATTGAAAAAAATAAAGAATTAAATAAAAATATAAATCTACAAGTATACAACAACAACAATAATGATTAAAAAAATTAAAACCAAATCATTCAAATATTTGGTTTAACACTTTTAACTTTAATGATTTTTAATTATTGATTAGTGTAAAATTATAAGTTAATCATAATAAATTAATGATAATAAATTATAATATATTAATATTTTTTTATATCTTGTTAACTTTTTTTGTCTTTTTAAAAATTTGGACTGAGTTAATGAGTTTATTAACTTGATATAAGTTTTTTTAATTATAAAAATAAATAAATTAATTAAATAAATTAAATCAATAAATTAACCGGTCCGGTCCGGTTCTTTTGTAGTTTATATCACTATCGGACCGGTTTACCGGGCTCCCTTGTTGAACTCAGCTTGAACCTACCGGTCCGGGTCCAGCTTTTTAAATCATTGAAACTATGTCACAATAATTTACATGATATATATATATATATCCAACAATATTATTCAACTTCATTAATATATATGTATATATATATAATTAAAGTGGAACCACAACTTTATATAAAAAAAAAAACGAAATAGAAATAAAAAGTACATAGTGAACCAGTAACTAAAAGCAAAGAAAATAATAACATCTAAGTTAGAGAGCTATTACCAGAAGTAATAAATTTTTTAACAATAAAGCAAACTAATAAACCAAAAGAAATAAGGACACAAAAGAACAAAAACACAGTTGAGAAGACGAAGTCCGTCAAGAGGAAGCAAAGGTCTTTATCCGCTGCCAGAGAACAGGGAATGAATTACTCTTGAGCCGGTGAATCCGAGGTGTTGTTGTGCTCAGTCGAACACGTATCCAGAAAGACGAGCGCGCATGAGTTTTTGAACAGAGTCTAAGGGAAGGTGTTGAAGTTGCGGGTCCCTCACTGTAAAAAACCAGGCAAGAACCATACGAATGATTTTAGCAATAATAGAGAATAAAGGCAGAAAGCTAGAATTAAAAATGCGATTGTTTGCAAATTAAAATATTTTGTTATTAACTTATTATCACGTTGTTGATTTGGTTTAGGATGCAATTATTCATATAAACTATTATAGATATATATATACACTTTGATTGATGGTGCTTGTATTAAATATGTTCTATGTAAATTTATGTTGTTGTTTCTGGCGTTCATCTATTTTGTTTCTCTCTGATAATCTTTTCTTGATCTACTCATGTTATTATTTTAATTGTATAGTAATTATCTTTTCTACTGCTATTAATGTAATAATAATTAATTAATATTAACAGAAATTTGATAAATTTCTCTTTTAATTTGCATCTAAAAATAGTTGTGTTGTTTGTTGGGAATTGTTGTTTGTCTTAAATCAAGCATTCCACTAATGTCCAAACAATCTCTATCTTAAACCACTGGATTATATTATAAATGAAATTAATACATAATTATAACTATTTTAAAATATGATTAGATTTAAGCAATATGTACATGCATCTGTAGAATTGTGCTCATCATGCTGTGCATTAAAATATAGTCAATAATTCTATGACTGGAGTATAAAAACCTTCAATATATAGATGCATAATATATTAACTATTAAGATAAATAGAACAATTCTTTTCCAAAAATAGATAAACTATTTTTTTTTTATACAAATGAGTGATTAAAAGATGATTGTAGGGAGAATATAAAGAATGGCGAAGAAGTTTGTGGAATCATATTTAACTATGGAAGCTGAAAATAAAGAGAAGAAACAACGACAATATCCAATCATCAAGAGAGATTAAGTTGCCCAAAGAAGAAAAGAGAGGAAAATGCCGCATAACACAGGAAGCAATCACTTATGGTGAATGCTCATCTATAGCAGTACTTTCCACTAGCAGTAATAGGGTGGAAGGGAATTGATTTCGTTGATCTTCACGTATATATATGACTTTGATAGCTATATTAATTATTTATAAAAAAATTCTTTTGTTTATGAATTACTAGAAAAAGATGCCATCTATATTTACCTATATCTAAAGAATTCTTTTAATTTAGTTCAAACTTTTTAGAAAATAAATTTATTTATTTCAACCATCAACCTATAAATTTATGTATATATGAAGTCGAAAGTGTGATGAGGAGAACTATCTGTTTACTTACATTTGCTCTCTTAATGCTCCTGACTTCCTTTATATCTCCCAGCTAACTAATTCATTAAAAAAATTTTCAATAAACTATATTATTATTAAAAAAAGTTAAAAATACTATCAATAATGCACCATAAACTAAACAATCTCTACTTCTTTCCCCACAATCAGTCCAAAGTTATGTCGGAAAGGCCGGAGCCCAAAAAAATATCCATATATCAACATTAATATAATCATACAAAACAAAAAAAACTAGAAAACAAGACAAAATACTGGCATGCCACCTAGTGAGGAGGAGCCTACAATGCTTATGTTAGAATAGGCTCATGGTATCTTATTTTTTTAGATCTGATCTTATGCAAGGTAGGTTTCATCTTATGGAGTAAATAATATTAACGTTCTCTCTATCAATCATACATCATCATTTCAATATTTTAGATTCCCCCACACCATCCCACGAAAAAACAAACACAATAAACTTATATATGCCCTCTTCCATGCATGCAGGATTGCAGTGCAAGTAGTGTTAGTGCAGGCCAAAAACATGTGGAAAAAGACTGAATTTACTGCTGGAAAAGGACTCTCAGTAGTGCCCACCATGCATTAATTTGTTTGGACATTGCAGAGCATCCATTGCTGTTTGAATTTTACATGCAGTATGCCAAACTTATAAATCTTTGTGCCTGCTTTGCTTCGCCATTAACAACAACAAGGACAATTATTTAGTCAATGAACATTACCATGGATAAATATCTCCTTCAGATTTCTGCATGTGGCCATCCCTACAAGTATTGTTTGTCCTATGGCTACTGCTCCCTACATTTAATTGAATTGAATTGAATTGAATTGGCATGGACATCATTGGAGAGGCGTCTTCTTAATGTTACAAATGAGTTTAGGTTAATAAATTCCAATTACTGCATGATTAGAGGTAATGAGATCTACTATTTATCATGGTGCATGGTGTCAAACTCAATTGTTTCTCAGCTCACAAAAATGAGTAGATTTTGTCCCATATGACTAGTAAAGAAATTAGCATCTATTAGATAAAATAGTTTAACAGTAACACATCATTTAACTATCTTTTGAGACTTTAGCTTTTGTTTCATATTGTAGAGAAGAAGGGAGAAAAGATTGAAGTATATGATTTGCATTTGTCCCACATTGAGTAATTAAGAAAACATTAGTGCATATGTATACATATATATAATTTGAATATGAACAAAGATATTATGTATAATAAGAAATAAATCGAGTTAATAAAATAATAAATAGCCATAAGCACTCTTATTATGAGAGGAGGTTGATATAAATTTATTTCACTCCCCAATTAGAGATCCATGGTTCCATCTATATATGGCTTCATTTATAAAACAAGCGCTTGAATTATAGGAAAAATTCATTTGTAAATAACCGTCCAAAGTATTTTTTTATAAAACAAACTGTGAGATCGATGAATATTCAATCAAACCAATTATTTCTCATTTGAAATGGACAACCATCATCTTAAGCCAAGAAAATTTTGATATATCTGATCAACGTTTATAGGTTGGATCCAACTCATCTAACAAAAATTTAATGATATATCTAATTCCTATCTGCACTCAAGAGAATCATATATAGTGATGAAGGCATCATCAATTCATTTATAGCTTGAGATTAATTATAAGTCCTAGCATGTGCTTCAAGTCATTGACATCATATGTTGAGTGGAGAGAGAATATATGAAACTTAATTTTATTAGTTATTTGAAATATTTTATAAGACACTCTCTTTCTCTCACTCTAATTTTTCTCACACTATACTCACTCTCACTCTTAACACTCACTCTCACTCTTGCTTTTCACTCAATTAGCTTTCTTGTCTTGCTAAGCAATGAAGCACACTTATTTATAGTGGTGTGAGGCGGTGGACGAGAGTTCTAGATTAATTGTGTAGGATGGTAAGCTTTGAGTCGGTGAGAAGGTTCAAGAAGAGTCAATGGCGGTGGGAAACTTCATGAAGCTTAATGGAAGTGTCGCTCTTTATCACTCCCCTCAAAGACCGACTTTTTCTTGAATTGATGCTTTCTTGAGTATTCCTAACTGTGCTCGTAGATCTTCAAATTTCTTTGTGCTGAGACTTTTAGTAAAGATATTAGCAACTTGCTCTTCTGTGGGCGTCAGCTTCATGTGGATCTCACCTTGCAACACTTTTTCTCTTAGGAAGTGGTAGTGTACCTCAATATGCTTTTGTCCTTGCATGAAACATTGGATTTTCTCGCTAGACATACCGCCGACCTGCTATCACAATGAAGTGTTACCCTGCTCAATTGGTTGATGAAGATCTCTCAAGAATTGCATCAACCACGTGCTTTCTTGAGCCGCCATAGCCGCCGCTCTATACTCGCCTTCAGTGGTGGAGAGTGATACTGTAGGGTCGCCTTTCATCGCACCATGACACCGCCTCCCTGCTCCCAAACTAAAGATGTAACCTCGTAGTTGATCGCCTCGTGTCACAATCTCCAACAGAATCGCGTCGCAATACCCGCTATTTGGCATCTTTCACCTTTACGATACGTAATCACCGTAATCGTAGTTCCTTTTAAATATCAAGTATCCGCCGAACTCGCTCCAAATGTGGCTTCTTTTGGATTTTTGCATGTAACGGCTTGCTACTCCAACTCGCATATGCCAAGTCGACGAGTAAGGGTTAGATAGATAAGACTACCTACCAGTTGTCGATACATTCTTGGATCTTCCAAGTCTTTCCCTTCTCCCCGCATCGTAAGCTTGATGTTGGGCTCCATTGGTGTAGATAGTGGCTTGCACTCCAACATCCCATATGTTTCTAGTAGATCCTTTTGCATACTTTTTGTTGACATAGGAACATACCTTCCTTTGTCTTCTCAACTTCGAGCCCCAGAAAATGCTTTAATTCTCCAAGCTCCTTCATCTGGAACCGGGTTGAAAGATTTTCCTTTGTGCACTCGGATTTCTTCAGTGAGATCTCCGTTAAGATGAGGTCGTCAACATACACCAAGCACTATAGCCATCTTGCCTCCCGTGGTGCTCGACTGAATAGGCTCGAATTTGATGTCAGTAACCTCAGTAGCCACTTTGTACAAGAAATTTCGCAATTTTCCCATACCATGCTCTTGGAGCCCTCGCTTTTAAGCCATATAATGCTTTCTTGAGCTTGCATACATACTCCGGATGAGCCTTGCTCTCAAATCCTTGTGGTTGATCCATGTAGATGTCTCTATCAAGCTCTCCATGTAGGAAGGCATTCTTCACATCCATCCGCCAAAAGCTTCCATCCTTTGCTTGCGCTAATGCCAATAGTACTCGCACCGTTGTTATCTTTGCTACTGGACTGAATGTCTCATCGTAGTCTATTCCATACTGCATGAGAATCCTCGTGCCACAAGTCGAGCTTTGTACCTTTCGATTGTTCCATCCGCTCGAAGTTTTCACCTTATACACCCACTTGCACGAGATTGGTTTTTACTTCTTTTCCGCCTTGGCACCAACTCCCACGTCCCCGATTTTTGCTTGAGAGTCGCTATCTCTTCCTCCATTGCTTTCTTCCATTTATCACTTTTTAATCGCTTCTTGATAGGATGTTGGTTCTTCAACTTCCATGATTAGTGCAAAGATTTGCATACTTAGGATTGGGATGTCTTACCCTGGATGATCTTCTTAAAGGTGGAGGCATTTCTTCTGTGAGAGTCTTCTTCAGCTTCTCCATGAACTCCTGTCTTCCATGGACTCTTGGTCTTTGATGATCTTGGACTTATGTCTTCTTCAGTTGTTGTTGGTATCTCTTGAGCTTGGTCTTGTAACTCGTTTCTTCGACTATTGGCTCGGGCCTCCTTCATATTTGGTTGAACTGAATTTGTTGAAGGCCACCAAGCTGAAGCTTCATCAAAGACCACATTCCTGGATGTGTAGATGCGTCCAGACGCCGGATCACAAAGATCTCTATCCTTTTCTCTCATCATCATAGCTAACAAAGATGCATCGCATCGCCTTCTTGTCGAACTTGGTACGTAAGATGATCTCGTACAAAAAACATAACACACACATCCAAAGACTTTAAAGTGACTTTCATCAGAGGTTTGATATTCCACGCCTTTTGGAATGGAGAGAAAAGCCCATCTTCTCTTGTGGAAGCTCGGTTGATGATATGAGTCCTGTTCTCATGCATTCAGACCCTCAAAAATCTCCCTCGGCACATTCTTGGCATGTAGCATACTTCGCATATCTCGCTATATGCCGATTCTTCCTTTCAAAGAACACCATTTTTGTCAGTGGAGTGTTAGGGGCGGTCAGCTTGTCTTCGAATCCTATGCTCCTTCAGATAGACATGAAACTCTTGAGAGAGATACTCTCTTCCATTGTCAGTACGAAGACACCGTACCTTTTTGTTGAGCTCATTCTCCATCTTCTCCTTAAACTCCTTGAACTTGGAGAATGCTTCAGATTTTTCTTTCATGAAAAAAACCCATACATACCTTGAGAAGTCATCGATAAAGGTCACCATGTATTTGGCACCACTGATAGATGCTTGCTTAACTGGTCCAAATACGTCAGAGTGCACCAACTCCAAAGGCTCCTTAGCTCTGAATTTAGATTGCTGGAAGGGAAGTTGATGAGCCTTACCGAATTGACACCCAGCGCAAATTGTGTCGGGCTCAGACTTCTATGTCGGACTGTGCCTTTGACCATTGACTTCTCCACCATCAACTTTAGCTTGTGATAGCTCACATGCCCCGCTCTTGCGTGCCGGAGGTCGACGCCTCGTTCTTCCCGGGTCTTGTCTACATAGGGCCGACTCGCAGACATCACATAGATAGACTCCGCTTTGCGGCCTTCCATTACCTGGAGTGCCCGATGCCCTCGAGATTACGGTATACCTTGACTTCTTGTGGCCCAAATACCACATAGTTTTCCTTGTGCCGTCGGGCCATGAGACTCGACAACGTGTTCTTCTTCATCCCGGGAACATGATAGACGTCCTGCAGCTTAATTTGATTTGAATTGAAGCTGGGGAGATAAGTGTCTTACCAATGTGGGTGATGGGCAGCTTGGAGTTATTAGTCAGTCACAATCACCGCTTCCCTTATACCTCTCCAGGCCCTCTAATTTCTTGATGTCACCCTGTCATGTGGTTGGAGCAGCCCGTAGTCGATGATCCAGCTCATTCTCATAATTGATCTTCTTTTGCTTTGTTATTGCTGTCAGAGCTACCACCTCTTTCTCTTCTTGCTCCTCCACTTTGGTGGTGACAACTGCAAATGCTGCTTCAACATCCCACTCTTCTTCACTATCATACCTTCCTTGATGTTTGGTATCTTGGAAGCTTGTTGATGTTGCTGCATTTCCTTGGCCTTTCTTCTTATGCCAACAGTCTCGTGCATAGTGCCCCTTCTTTCCACAGTTGTAGCAGCGATCATCTCGACTGTCACCTCCTTTGGATGGACGATTGCTGGTACTCCTTTGACTACGAGCTCCCCCTGAAAAGTCAGTCTTTTCCTTTGGCCTCCTTTGCTGGCTTGTTTTGTCTTCAGTTGTAGGTCTCTGCTTTAAGTTGAATCGACCCTTCCTCCTACCACTGAAGAGTGCCTCCTCCTCTTGCTTCAAGGAAACACCAGCCATCTGCTTAGCTAATGCTTCTTGATTGGCGAGCATATTCTCCAGCTCCAACAATGTTGGTTGTGTTGGCCAGCCTCGAACAGCAGCCATAAACCCACTGTATTCAGGTTTAAGGCCATTGATAATTATCCTCCTCATTCGCTGCTCACTGATCTTCTCTTCAGGGGCGACCTGTGCAATCTCACTGCATAGTGATTTTACCTTGGTGAAGTACTGACTGATTGTCATACTTCCTTGCGAGATTGTCATCAGCTCACTTTCAAGTAGTTGGAGACGAGCATCATTCTTCTTGGAGAATAGTGTGGCGAGAGTGTCCCATGCAACTTTTGGTGTAGCAGCATCTCTGATATACTCCAACAACTCATCTTCCACAGCTGTTCTCAAAACAAACATTGCCTTACCGGCCTTGATGCGCCACTTTCGCAGAGCCTCATCTTTTGACTTCTCTGCCGCCAGAGCTTTCTTCTCCTTTGATTTAGAATCACCAGCAGCATCTGCCACTTCTTCAAAAGTGACATCTGGTGGAGTCGTTTCTGACCCACCTACGACCTCCCATAAGTCCTGTCCTTGTAGATAGGACTCTATGCAGGCCTTCCAATTTATGTAATTATTATTGTTTAATTTCTTTAAACCACCAGTCGTACCTGTGAACTCCATTGCTATGTCTGGGTCACCTGACTTCCAGCAAGCCTCTTCGGTAGAATACCGGTACCTCACTTACTCCGACTGGCGAACTTCTTGCAACACTGGTGAACTCCTTATGCTCGGGCACTTGTCGATGATCTGGCAGAATCTTCCCTGTAACCTGGCTCTGGTACCAGAATTGTTGAGTGGAGAGAGAATATATGAAACTTAATTTTATTAGTTATTTGAAATATTTTATAAGACACTCTCTTTCTCTCACTCTAATTTTTCTCACACTATACTCACTCTCACTCTTAACACTCACTCTCACTCTTGCTTTTCACTCAATTAGCTTTCTTGTCTTGCTAAGCAATGAAGCACACTTATTTATAGTGGTGTGAGGCGGTGGACAGAGAGTTCTAGATTAATTGTGTAGGATGGTAAGCTTGAGTCGGTGAGAAGGTTCAAGAAGAGTCAATGGCGGTGGGAAACTTCATGAAGCTTAATGGAAGTGCTGCTTCTTTATCATCATATATAGCTTTCCATACATTAATCCATTAATAAATATATATATATATATATGATTCCCTGTCCTTGGGACGCAAAGGTGTATGAGTTAATGATACGCGCAAACTACTTAACTTCATACAAATGCGCAACCAGACGTACATCCACTAGTGTTTGTTTGTCTTTTAAAAAAAAAAAAAAATTAATTGCTACTTCTTCCTTTGTTGTTCTACCTCAAAAGGGCCGGCAAAGACCTAAAGCATTAAATCATGTTGAGACCAAGAGTACTGAAACCCCCAAAATCTAATACAATTTGTGGATCATGTAAGTTAACTCAAGAAATCCAAGATCCACTAGCTAGACAAGCACTTCCTCAAAGAGTAGAGGAAAAAAAGCTCCTTTTTAATTGATAAGACATCATATTTTCTACCTAGCTTCTTTCAAAGTTTAGTGAATATCAGCATACATCCATCATTTTGCATGGTAGTGGTCCAGTGGAACTATGGTGGTGCAAATTCCACCAGATAATGAGACCATTAAGGTTTGCTTTGCATGTGATTTATGTATATATATTATATAAAATATTAGGCCTTTATCATGTTGTGCTTAACTTGGAAAAAAAACAAAGATATTCCATCCAATTAAAAGTTCTTTTTTTTTAAAAAAAATAAATGAATCACATTTATTAAATAGAAGGCATTTTAAGGACTCGTTTTGGAGGAAGGCGAGTGGCTATCAGTGAAGGGATTGTGTTGAGTGTTTGGTGGCAGTGGCAGAATCCACTGAAGATGATCATGGAGCATTGAAGGAACTTGAATTATTTGGTTACAATAGATTAGTGTTTGACTTGATTCTTGTTTGCAAGTGTGGTTTAGTCACTAAAGATTAAACATCTCAAGCCAAATCTTACTATGTTTGGGTTGTGTCCAACCAAATTTTCCTCTCAATGTTGGTGGATATTGGATAATGCTTGTTAATTAGTTCTTTTGTTCATATTCAATCAACTTTTTTTTATATAGAAAAATTGATAAAAAGGCAATAAAATACAATAGAGAACAAAATTTAAGGAAAACCAATTTGGAATATAACTGTTTGTGGATATCAATTTTTCTTTTCAAGCCAAAGAAGAAAATTTATTGAGCTCAAAGAACAAGGATACAAACTACTACAAAGTTCACAACAACTAAACACACTAGCTGATTACAATCCAAGATAAATCCCACTAACAATCCAAGTAACTGCCAACCCACTAATAAATGCCACCAATCAGAATATGCTTCCCTTTGGCCAATCAAACTATAACAAATTTATCTGCCAAACTAGAATAACTACACTAAACACTTCAAACCAGAGCAAAAGCTACTGCAATGTAGGACCTTTGCAAAACAATAATTACGACCCAACAAAAATCCACTCCCTTCAAGTCTTCAACCCAAGCCGCAACCAACAGAGAAGAGCAGCTTTGGTTGCCAGCCCAAAACCTGCGAGTAAGGCCCTTGTTCGAAAAGGTTCTAACATCCTTTGTTCGAAACTGAAAAGGTTCATGATACAGTATCAAACCGAAGCTCGCCAAAAGGCCCTTGTTCGAAAAGGTTCTAACATCCCCAGTACCTCTCCCAAAAAGGGGAGAGTGGAACTTGGTGAAACCGGCCCCTGATTCTAGGGAGTACCTCTGTTCTCTCTCTATTTACTTTGTTTTCCATGAATACAACCAAAATCATCTGTTGGAATTGCAGGGGTATATCTGCGCGAGATACCACCACTCGTGTTTTCCGTCTTATTCGCTCTCATAAGCCCGTTGTTGTTTGTCTTGTTGAAACCAGAGCCAACGCTGATCGTCTTGCTCGATTTTGCAGGAAAATTTCCAAGCACTGGGATTGGGCTGCTATCCTTTCCGATGGCTTCTCTGGCGGTATCATCGTCCTTTGGCATAAGTCCGTTGGAGTCGTCACGCCTGTCTCTGTGTCTAAGCGTGCTCTTCATATCATTATTACCAATAATTCCTCTAAAACCTTTCTTATTTCAGTTATTTATAACTCTTCGCGTTTTCGTAAACAATGTTTTCTTTGGAATGAACTCTCTAAACTTTCCGCTCTTCATATCCCCTGGCTCATCCTGGGAGATTTCAACTCTATTCTCCACAGGTTCGAGCACAAGGGCGGTACATTTGCTTACAAAGATAGAAAAGCGAGATTTTTTAGAAACTTCATTGAGTTCAATAATCTGATTGATCTTAATTACTCTGGTCCTCATTTTACTTGGTGTAATAATCAGCTGGGCTTAGCTCGCCGTTGGGCCAGACTTGACAGATGCTTATTTAATCTTGACTGGGCCAATTCTTTTAACTTTAATTCCCTGAAGCATCTTGCCCGGTCTTTCTCTGATCACTCGCCGCTCTTTCTCTCTTCTGCCCCGTTCTCCTCTCACACTACTAGAATTTTTTGCTTCGATATTAACTGGTTGGATTTTATAGGTTGCCACGATGCCATTCATGATGCCTGGAACTGTCACCCTCATGGGAATCCTTTGCAGGCCTTCTCGCATCTTATTTCTCGTGCTCGCTATAATCTCTTCAACTGGCATAGATCGGGTATCAATTCGCTGGAGGCTGATTTGGCGTCTAGTGAGATCACCATTAGCAACCTTGAAAAGTCTGATTTCAACTCTATTTCCCAATCTTTTCTTATGGATTAGTATGCTAATCTTGCCTCTTTGCAGCGTCAGTACAGTATTAAATGTGCCCAGCGGGCCCGTATGTTATGGATCAAGGATGGTGACAGGAATACTAGTTTTTTTCATGCTACTACTCTTATCCGTGCTCACTCTAATTTCATCTCGCAGGTTATGGACTCTAATGGTGTTTGTTGTCAGGATCATACTAGTATCGAGAGAGCCTTTCTTGATTTTTACAAGGACCTCTGGTCGGCCCCTTTTGTTGAGAGCGACAACTTACTTAATCTTCTTCCGACCAATCTTCCTCGCCTTAATGATTCAGTCGCTAGCTCTCTCGTCCGGGAGGTTTCCAAAGAGGAAGTATTTCAAACTCTTTTAGACCTTCCCACTGGTAAGTCTCCTGGCCCTGATGGCTTTTGCACTGAGTTTTACCGCAGTTTTTGGCCTATTATCGGAGATCATCTCTTCTTGGTTGTTCGTTGCTTTTTCGAAAGGTCTATTATTCCCTCTTCTTGGGGTAAAACCTTCATCACTCTCATTCCCAAAAAAGACCATCCTCAAAGTGTTTATGATTTTAGACCCATCTCTCTTTGCAATGTTAATTTCAAAATCATTTCCAAACTTTTGGCTAATCGAATGCAGCTTGTTCTCCCTAGCTTGATCGGTCGAGAGCAGGCTGGCTTTGTTACCAATCATTGCTCTTTCGATAATATTATAGCAGTGCAATAAATAGTTCACACCTTAGAAACTGATACCAAAAACCCCCCCAAGGATGCTAATAAAACTGGACATTGAAAAAGCTTATGACACAGTTAATTGGAATGCAATTCTTGCTGTTTTTGCCCACATGAATTTTCCTCCTCTCTGGATTTCTTGGATTTCTACTTGTCTTCGCTCTTGTTCCTTTTCTCTCTTAATTAACGGCAACTCCTCACCCTGGTTTCCCTCGTCCAGGGGTGTTCGTCAGGGAGATCCTATTTCTTCTTATCTGTTCATTTTGGTTTCACAGATTCTCACCGCCTTTCTTAACCAAGGACTGTCTTGCGGATTGATTCCTGGTTTTTTTAAGAGTCATATTCACAATTTTAATCACCTCATGTTCGCCGATGACTTAATTCTTGTCACTTTGGCCTCTAGGAAAGCTGCCAAGAATATCAACCAATGTCTAGAGGTTTATCGTCACATTACCGGGCAACGTCCCAATCTCCTTAAATCTCAAATTTTCTTCCCAACTTGGTGTAACAAACATGTCTCCTCCCGCATCTGCTCTATTCTTAATCTTACTCAAGCTTCCTTTCCATTTAAGTATCTTGGTATTTTAATTTCTCACAAACGTTTGGCTGCCTCCTCTTTCAATCCCATGGTTGTTAAAATCCGGCACTTTTGCTCCAGATGGAGCAATTATAATCTTTCTCAAGCAGCTAAAACCACTTTAATTAACTCCACTCTTTTCTCTATCCCCACCTACACCTTATCAGTCTACCCCATTCCTAATTCCATTATCTCTGAAATTACCAGAACCGTGAGAAAATTTTTTTGGTGTAGAAACAGCAATGGAAAGGGCATTCATAACTTGAATTGGAAAATTGTCAATGAAGGTAAGGCTGAGGGGGGTATTGGTATTAGGAATCTTTCTCTTGATAAATACTCTCTGATGGCTAAACACTTTTTTAATTATCTTAACAACGGAGATGCTATTTGGGTGGATATCCTGCGTTCTAAATATGGCGATTTTAATTTTTGGAAGAGCAAGGCCCCTACCAAATGTTCCTGGTTTTTTCGTTATCTTACTAGGATTGCTGGCCGTCTCAAACCTAATTGCCGTATCAATTCTGTTAATCCGGCCAGAACCTCATTCTTATGGGATCCTTGGTGCTTTGATATCCCCATTGCTCTCAAGCCCACCTTCATTAATATGGATGTTGATGTTGATTTACTTACTGTTTCATTTGCATCATGTTTTTGGTCATTATTTTGATGCTCAGGCTCTTTCCTCTAGCAGTATCAATCCCAACACCTGCAATCAATGGGTTTGGAATCCTAACACTAAGCATCATAAAATTGCCGCCACTGTTTACAACCATTTGAATCATAACCTTAATCAATATGAGTTTTGGTCTGGTTGGCAACTCCTTTGGAAATTGAATATTGCCCCCCGCGCCCCGGTGCTAAGCATTTCCTTTGGATGTTGTTTCATGGCGTTCTTTCTACTTCTAATTTTTTATTTCAACTGAGGCTGGGCCCTGATAATCCATGTGCTGTGTGGTTTATTTCCTGAAACGATTGATCATCTATTCTGCCATTGTATTATTGCTAAGCAGGTTTGGAATTATCTTAGTATGAAGATCAACACTCATATACATTTTCCTATTGGCTTTGCTGTGGGTCTCTGGCTCACTGAAAGACATTTTACTAACCATTGCAAATCTGTCATTGCCGCATCGGCTTGGCTAATTTGGCAATCCCGTTGTGATGTTATTTTTCGTGATGCTCATCTAAATATTCCTGTCATTGTTTGTAGAGCCCTTTCTCATGTTCAGGAACATATCGCTGGTAGCAGGTGCTTGGCCGGACAAAAGCTTATCCTGCACAACTTCTCCTGCGCTGATGAGTTTTTTTTATTCTCCCATTCCAGCTCCATTCCGGGATCTTCGATAAGTTCTGCAGGATTTTTTCTTTCAAACTCTAACTATGTTGTTAACTTTGCAGGTTGCTGTTCTATTGTCAAATCGGATTCGGTCTTGGATGAGATCTCTGCGCTTGCTGTCGCGCTCCAATCGGTCATGGATAACCAACTCACTATCAAGCATATTTTCGTCAACACATATGAAACTCTAAACATACTCAGCCATCCTGATCCAATCACCTTGTGGAGGTTCAGCTCTCAGATTGCTCATATTCGATCACTCCTTGACGATCTGGATTCTCCCACCATTCATTGTATTCCCAAATCCTGGATGCTCCCTGCTGTCAACTTTGCTACTCATGGTGTCAACTCTTCTGATATTAATCTCTTCCTTTTTGGGCGTGATCTCCCCCGTTGGATAATGTTGTCCTTCTCTAACTCTGGGTTTCAGTTCTAATTGTTTTTGCTTTCTCTGAAGTGTAATGTTTTCATGTTCTTTTGTTTCTTTCATTCCACTTCAATAAAATAGCCTTTATGGTTCTTTTTCAAAAACACTGCGAGTAATAATCAAAGGAGAAGCCCTGCAAACTAAGCCACGAGCTATGACAATAACTCATCCTACAATCAACAAGCACCCTTACTTCAACCACTTGCTAATAACAGCACCACCAGAGGGTTGTGAAATTGAACTGAATATTTAAACAACATATATAATCTCCCTAATTTAGTCAAACCCCTTATCCACATTAAATGTCCTTTTTCTGGAAAATTAAGCTATTCCTTGCTCTCCATAGCAAATATACACAAGATTAAATTCCAATTCTTCTCACCTTTTTTTTTTATTACTTTTTAGTTTACCTTTAATTTATTAATTAAATTAATAAATTAAATTAATCAGTAGAATTTGTGGGCTTCATATTGTTGAAAAGAAGTGACCAAGTTTGTTAAAAACTGGTAGTTGAATGCCCTTTCTTTGTGTCAGATTCTTATATAAGTGTGCTTAGGATTTGTGGTCCTTGCTGTAGGATTTTCTTTTCCTTATTTTTAACTTGGTTCTGTTTCGACTTTGAGTTTGTTTCAGTTCATTGATTGTATGTGGTCTTTAAATAGTTGCCATCACCTAACTTATGTGGTTTGTAGAAGTCCTTATTGCCTTGTAAAGGCAGTCTACATACTAAATAAAATTAGTTTGAGAGATGAGATCTTTGACCATGTTCTTTCAATTCTATATATAGCAAATGTTTTAGGCCTTGGTGAATTATGGCCATTAGTTTCCAATCACATGCTGAACTGACTACATTTCTTTTATGTTTTGTTACTCTTTGTAGATTAGAACTTGAGCTAAATTTTATTTTAGCTCAAGTATACTTTTTAGTTTGCCATACACCTCAAGTATTCTTTTATAATAATTATCATTTTAGTTGATGTCATTATGTTGAAATATAGTTTATAGTATCATTTTATTTTAACAAATTTTATTATTATTATGTTAAGTAATATAAATTGCATGTATCGTACAAGTTTCTTCTTATTATTTTTACTAACTAATTTTTTATAATTACAAGGACAATGATGCTATACTTTCAGTTGGTTTCATTCCAAAACATTAAAGATGACTTGTTTTATATTAACTTCAAAATTATTTTGTATTAACTAGTTTTCTCATTGAATTATTATGTTATTGAATATTTTTGCCAATTTTAATGTGATGTTGCTGGCTCTAAGTGTTTATTACATTTTAGGATAATGTTATAATTTTATTAAATTGAATTATTAAAATTATTATTGTAAAATAGTTCAGGATTATAAAACTACTACAATGGATTTTACTAACTGTTGCAGCAAATATTATAAACCGCTGCTATAGCTATTCCCAAACCGCTGCAACATATATTATCAAATCGCTACAAAATTTATTATTAAATTGCTGCAATATATATATTACAAAATCGTTGCAATAGATATTACAAAACCAATGCAATAGGTATTGTAAAACAATTGCATTATAAATAATAACCATTACAAAATAAACCGTTGCAGTATATGAAGCAACCGATGCATAATTAAAAATCGCTACAAAAGCCAATGCTAATTATAACTATTTAGGCAATTGGGTGAAACCACTTTTATAAGATGTATCGAACCGTTGCAATAACTAATTGTAACGAGAGCAAATGCAGCGGCTACCAAACTGCTGCAATAGATCTTATGCAATGATTGTAAGGCCTTTTGTAGCTGTTTATAACCACTGCATAAGTAGAATTATGTAGTAGTGACGTTACCAACTGAGAAAATAAGAAAAAAACAGAGAAAAATTAAAAACTTAGATTAAAAATTTTGCAACAGTCATCAAGCCATCGAGGGCGGTCCAAGCCTTTGGAGAAAAGAGATAGATGCGGATTTTGTTGTATATAAAAACTACATAATTATCATCATGCATTTAGTTATTCATCCTTTATTAATCATACATTTTCTTAGCTTTTGTAATGAATTCTTCTTCATTTTTGCACAAACTATTTTTAGTTACTTTGCATGTAGGAAGTTGGAGTTGACCCAAAACTTGATAAACTGAGGGTGTTTCAAAGGTAAGGAGAAAAATGACAAGACTTGACAGGTGGACTAGCTTTTCCAAGATACACAAACCTTCAAGTGAACCGACACATCTATGGTCTGTAAAAGTGCATGGGACCCAACTCCTAACATTGGGTAAAAAAGGCATCAAGAAAGGGTTTTTCAAGGGAAGGAGACAGACAGAGAATGGTGGCGGCTAGAGAAGAAGCAAAAAGGGTTCTAAAGGCTCAAAAAGGAGGAAAAAGAAGGAAAACAAGGCTGGGAAATCTGAAGATCAAGTTTTTTATGGGCAACTTAAGGGATTTCCTAAGACTTGTTGTGCTGTGTTCTTGCTTAGCTTTTATCTTTCATGCTTTCTTTTGTAATTAAGACATGGAAGTGTAGAATTTCTCTATAGGTTTGGGTTTAGCCCAAAGTTGTGATGATTGATGTGGTTGTTTCTTTTGTAAGGATCTTTTATAATTAATATTAGATTACTTTGAGTTGGCTTTTGATTTGTGTTTGCATAGCTTGGAGTGTGAAAGCACTTGTTTGCTTTATCATAGGGATCAAGATTAACTGAAAGGTTATTCTAAGTATTGGAAATTCTTAAGTCAACCCTGAAATTACTGAAGAGTATTTCTTGAGTGTTTAATTAGTGTTTAATCATTGAGCTTAATAGGGTTTTGAAAGAGTTCATCTACCACGAAAGTAGGGGTTGGCTTAATTAAAATCAACTTGTTATCTCTTGAAAAATAGTGACAAGTAATTAAGGATTATTGCCCTTCAATTGATCTACCCAAATCTAGTGGAGATCCAAACACATCTTTCACTACTCTTTGTGGTGAGTTCCCAAGCCTAGGTTTACTTAAATCTGATTTACAGTCCACACCATTGCATGTTTGCATTCCCCGTTTGTGCAGTTTCTCCTACTTTGTTGCTTTGACATTCTTTTTTTTACATCTTTTAATTGCCTAGATATTCTATTGTTGTAATAGATTAATAATCACACTTGGTCTTTGTGGGATCTATATCTTAATTACTACTTGGCAAAACCGTACGCTTGTGGTTATGCAACAAGTTCTTAGAGCTATTGCAGGGGACCATTGTGTTGACATTAATTGTATTGCAACCTGGTTAGACTAGGTGTTTTATTCTCAGTTTTTCCAATTTAGTCCAATTCACTTAACTTATTTAATTTCTTTGTAGGTTGATTCTCCTTCTATGCAAAGAGCTTGAAGTTTTGGAAGTTTGTTGGAACCAAATAAAGAATTTGAGAAAGATTTATAACTTCAATATCAAAGGAAAGCAAAGTTTAAAGAATCCTTACAAGCATCAAACATGGAAGATAATAATAAGACCTTGAGGGAATTCACAGCCCCAAGTACACAAGGACTGCATTCTAGCATTGCAAGACCACCAGTTGAGGCTAATTATTTCCAATTGTAGCCATCTCTCATATCTTTAATTCAGTAGAATCAATTTGGAGGTTCACCGGAAGAAGATCCACATCTCCACCTTTCAGTTTTCCTTGAGTATTTTGACATTGTTAAACCTAATGGAGTTTCGCAAGATGCAGTTAGGCTCAGACTTTTTGCTTTCTCCGTACGAGATAAGGCTCGAGCTTGGTTACACTCACTTTTGGAGGGATTTATCACGTTGTGGACCCAATTTCTTTAAGCTTTTCTCTCTAAATACTTCCCACCAAGCAAAACAGCTCAATTGAGGAATCAAATCATTGGTTTTTCTCAAAAGGACGGCAAATCATTGTATGAAGCTTAAGATAGATTTAAGGAGTTGATGAGATTATACCCCACCATGGCTTAGAGAAATGGCCAACTGTGCAGACATTCTACAGCGGACTGAATTACAATGCATGCATTTCAGTTGATGCCGTGGTAGGAGGAGCACTCATGAACAAAAGTGTGGATGAAGCTTATAACTTGATTGAAGACATGACACTTAATCACTATCAATGGTCAAGTGAAAGAAGCACAACATCAAAACCTGCAGGGAGACATGATGTAGATGCTTTAAACCTTATAGCAGCCAAGGTCGACGCATTAGCGCAGAGGTTTGACAAGCTTAATATGACTGCTGCATGTGCCACCAATGTTACATGTGAAATCTGCGGTTGCGCAGGACATTCTACCACAAAGTGCCAGCTGATTGCTTCCTATTCAGAACTATCAAATGAGCAAGTGAACTATCTCAACAACTTCAGTCAAAGACCCGTCAATGATCCATTCTCCAATACCTACACCCCCGGTTGCCGAAATCATCCCAACCATCTTTACAAGAACAATCCGTCCCATTTTATCAAAACCACAGCTCTAATATTTTTAAATAGCCACCAGGATTTTAGTAGAGGATTTCTAATCCACAACCAGTGCAGAAATTGAATTTAGAGGCTTTGTTAGAAAATTTTGTTGCAAGACAAGCTAAACAAAATGAAGAATTCAAGCAACAAACTCAAGTCATGAATGAAGCAATTCGGCAACTCACTTCCAAGGTTGACTCCTTAGCGACACACAACAAAATGCTACAAAACTAAATTACTCAACAGGTAAGTTCTTCATCCAGACCCCAAGGAATGTTTTCAGGAAAACCATAAATTAATCCAAATGAACATTGCAAGGACATAACCTTAAGAAGTGGTAAGAAATTGGAGGATCCTAAGCCAAGACAAGCTGAGAATGAAATTGTTGAAGTAAATCCAATTGAAAAAAATGAAACACCTCAATAAATGGCTGAAAAAGATAGTGGAAGTGAAGAATAGGATGATGATGCACCGAGGTACGCACTTCTGAAGCCTTACACACCACCTGTGCCTTTTCCACAAAGATTAGCCAAGGCTAAGCTAGTCAAACAATTTGTATAGTTTTTCGAGGTTTTCAAGAAGCTATGCATCAATGTTCCTTTTACAAAAGCATTACAACAAATTCCATCATACGCAAAATTCTTTAAAGATATTTTATCCAACAAAAGGAGATTGGAAGAATATGAAACGGTGGCATTAATAGAAGAGTACATCGCCTTAATTCAAAACAAATTGCCACTACAAGAAAACAGGGGCATCAGGGATGGAAAATTTCCAACGGAATTTTTCCATGGGTGAAAGTTAATATCACCAACGGATTTTGTGATGGAATTCCAAAGGAAAGGATTTGACACCTACCAAGACATTAGTGATGGAATATTATATTATCACCAACGGAATATTTCGTCGCTGATATATTCCTTTAGAACTCCATTGGTAAATATTATTAATTTTTTCTTAATCTTTAAAATCTTTTTTTTATTATATTTGTAATAGAATCTTGAATGATCACCAACGGAATTTTGGACTATCACCAACAGAATATAGTATTATTATCTACGGAATTTTTGGATTATTAGCAATGGAATTTGGTGTTATTACCAACGGAATTTTGTATTTTTTCCAATGGAATTAAGAACTTTTTCAAACATAATTGTTTACTATCACCGACGGAATTCTTGTATTATCACCAACAGAATTTGTTATTATCACCCACGAAATTTACTATTATCACTAACGGAAATTTTGAATTATTACTAACGAAATTTGATACTATCACCAACGGAATTTTGGACTATCACCAACGGAATATAGTAGTATCACCTACGGAATTTTTTGGATTATCAACAATGGAATTTTGTGTTATTACCAACGGAATTGAGAACTTTTACCAATAGACTTGTTTACTATCACCGATGAAATTCTTGTATTATGACTAACGGAATTTGTTATTATCACCCATGGAATTTACTATTATCACCAACGGAATTTTTGAATTATTAGCAACGGAATTCGGTACTATCACCGACGGAATATTTATTATCACCAACGGAATTTTTGGATTATCACCAAAAATTTTTAATTATATTTAATTATATTTAAATATTTGAATTAAATATATTCAAAACAATTAAAAATATTTGCACCAATTGTAAATATATTATTTATTAAATTTCTTTTTTAAGAATTTTTATTTTTAATTTTCTATATCCATATATTGTTTTTCCGCATTATAGATTGTTTTATTTTATTTTATTTTATTTTATTTTGTTTTATTTTTTTTTTTGTTCAAAAGTGATATTTTTCCCTTGCATACATTCTTGTAATTTTGCCATTTGTTGAGATGTAAATGCAAAATAACTAGAAATTTTCAAAATTTATTTATTAAATAAAAATTCTTCCCAAACAATACTCATTTCACCCTCAGCGTCTGATTCGAGAGCCTTGGAAACCTGAACCCTAACCCTAACCTTACTTTCTCTTTGAGCTTTGATGTTTCATTGCCAACCGCACGCCTCTTCTTCTCCAAAGCCCAACATTTTTTCAAATCTCACGTCTTGGGAGCTCGAGATCGAGAGGAACATTAGAGACATTCATCAAAGGCATTCGAGGATCGTAGCTTTTGGAGATTCCGATCATCCTTGGAGGTGTGTTCTATCATTCTCTTGTTTTTGTTTCTTTTTTTGATCATTTTGGTACTGTTTTTAATGCCTTGATGAATTTATTCATGGTGATTTCAGAGCATGATCTTTTGGGTTTTGTTAGATTGGTTGGTGTTTCTTTTTTTGATCGTTTGGGGATTATTTGAGTGCATTGGCATGTTGAATTGATTAATGGTGAATTTGGAGCATGACCTTTTTGGTTTTGTTGGATTTTTTTTTAATGTTTCTTTCTTGCTAAAAAAGTGATGTTGTTTTCTATTTATGGTCAGTGTTTGTCTATGTTGGAATGCTTCAAAGTTTGTTTCTTGTAATCTAAGAAACTCTAGTTTGCCATATTTAAATTTTCAATGTTACCTTCTCATCTATTTTCATTTCTTTGGGCGAGGATTTCATATTTGCTACTTAGTATATATACATATTTTGTTATGGTTTTTTATGTGTGCATCTATGAATAGTATTCACCATGCTTGGGCTTGTGATACTATTCATTTTATGGTGTTTGATGTTAGGATTTTCATCATTCTGACTGTTGATGTGCATTATTGATGATATGTTTGATCATATTAATTATGAGAATTAATTGATCGGAGGGTATGTACTGTATGCACATGGACATTGTTTGATCGGATTGATTAACTTGAAATTTAAGTGTTTCTATAGTTTTGAAGGCATTGTGGGCAACTGTTGCTTTTGGTGCTGAAGTGGGGATTGGAACAACATATAGTAAATGCTCTGCCATATTTGCTGGTTCTCCTTCCAATGTGTCATCTCCAATTTCAGCTATTCATTCTGTACCTTCTCAAGTAAGTATTTGTTATGCCCATGCGTGACAAAGTTTTTGTATCTTTTGTATTATATTTCGTTTTGCTAGGTTGGATAATAATTCTGCTTGTTGAACATTTGATGAATATTTTTCTTTGTTCTAGCATTATATAAATGCCTATCTAGCTTGTTAATTTCGTTTGCATTATGGACTCCTTCTAAAGTTTTCTAATGAGATTCGGTAGTGATGAGTTATTTATAAATTAATTAAGCAATGAATGATAATGGAACTATGCATTTAATTGATATGGATACCATTCTTATATCTGAATGTTGAAAGAATGATGGATTTGCTTAGCTTTGAAAGCCTACTAATTTTTCTAATTTGGATATCATTCTTATACATTGCTTAGATTTAAGATTGTATTTTTAATATAATTCTTATAGAAACTAAGTTGAGGAATTTCCCTAGCGGTGTTGCTGAGAATTAGGTTTGCATCAATAAATCAAAGAATGACTATAGTTATGTTTTTGACCTATAAGTTGCATATGAAATACATAATTATTTATTTTTAATATCATTTATTCCTATGTAAATAAAGTGCTTGATCTCTTCATTCTTTAACAATGGGATATGGATGGTGAAAGTTCTTTATTCTTTTCGTTCTTTGAGACATTGCCTGTATCTTTCTCTTGTTATTATTTTTAATTTTTTACCTTTTGTTTTACTAGTTTATCATTCTTAATTAAAAGTATAACTTAATCCTCTTGTTGCATATCCTTTTTCCGAAGCTAAGGCAGATAATTTTGGTGTTCGAGCAAAGGAGCATGTACATGTGAGCATATAATAGCACAACTGGGGGAAGAGTAACCATTGTGTGGCAATTGAAGAAAGAGTTCAGCTACAACAAAATGCTGAAGGACCTCAAGAAAGACTTCTCTTGTTCATGTTTTGGTTATGTATGAACGTGTTTTTAGATATGATGAAAAATTGAACTTATTTACTTTGAATACTATTGAACTTGTTTTTTATTATGAATAAATGATTTTGTTATTATATAGAGTTTATGAAATGGTATTGGTTATAAGTAATACAGCGAAATGAAGCTAAAAAAAATAATAATAAAAAATAAAAAATGCTATCAGAGACGGAATTTCATGGGTAATAATTATTTTTAAAACTTAAATTTCGTTGCTAATAAACACTTTCAGTGACGGAATTTCATTGGTGATAAAGTCTTTTAAGGACATAATTCCATTGGTGATAAAGACTTTCAGGGATGGAATTCCGTTGGTAATAAACACCTTTAGTGACATAATTCGTTTGGTGATAAAACAATCAGAGACGGAATTCCGTTGGTAATAAACACCTTCAGTGACGGAATTTCCGCTGGTAATAAACACCGTTAGTGATGGAAAATTCCGTTGGTAATAATTACCTTTAGAAACGGAATTTTGTTGGTAATATACACTTTCACTAAAGTATCACCAACGGAATAGCCTTTTCCAACGGAATAGCATTAGCCACTTGTTTTTCAGTGACAATTTTCCAACAGATAATTTTGTCAGTAAAAGTTATCACCAACGGAATTTTAGCTATCAGTGACAGAATTTTCCGTCTTTAATACCTATGTTTTCTTGTAGTGAAATTGACACCGCAAGCTTTGAAAGAGCTTTATGTGATCTTGGTGCAAGTGCTGGCTTAATGCCTCTGTTGGTGTGCAAGAAACTAGACATGGGTGAGTTGAAGCCGACAACAATTTCCTTACAACCTGCAGACTGATCCGTCAAACACCCAATAGGTATTCTTGAAGACATCCCAAGTTCTTTATACTAGCTGATTTTTTAGTCCTAGAAATGGAAGAAGATATGCAAATCCCGATCGTTCTTTCTTGCCTACTGTAGGGCCACTTATTGATGTTAAAAATGACAAACTTTCCTTAACTGTTGGTAAAGAAAAAGTAGAATTTGATTTGGCAAATTTTGTTAAGTGTTCTTTTGTTGAAAGCTCTTGTTGTAGGGTTGATTTACTTGAACAAGCTATCAAAAGGGAGTTGCCGAAACACTTCTCCAAAGATCCACTCCTGCTGTGGTTGGTACAACATGAGCTAGAAGATGATGAAGATGGTGAGATGAGAGATTATGCGCAACTACTATACCCCAAGGAATTTTTGCAGCACTAGCAGGCCAAAACTAAAATTCTAGAGCCAATTTCTGTAGTACACAACCTAGAAGAATGCAAAGCTCCAAAGGTAGAATTAAAACCTCTCCCATCTACTTTTAGGTGTGAGTTCCTTATACCCAATTCCACATATCCTACGATTATTAATGCTAATCTAAGCAAGACAGAATCTGAAAAACTTATAAAGGAGCTTATATTACACCAAAAGGCCATAGGATACACCATTGATGATTTGAAAGGAATACATCGCTCAGTTTGTATATATAGAATTTTATTTGAATCTGATTACAAACCCTCCATTGAACATCAAAGAAGATTGAACCCCGATAAGAAATAAGTTGTTAGGAAAGAAGTGCTGAAATTGCTCGATTCTAGCATATTTACCCGATTTCCAATAGTGAATGGGTCAGCCCGGTGCAAGTAGTCCCAAAAAAAAGAGGCATGACCGTGGTGAAAATGAAAACAATGAATTAATTCCAACTAGAACAGTCACAATTGGAGGATGTGCATCGATTATAGGAAATTGAACAAAGTAATAAGGAAATATCACTTCCCAGTCCCTTTTATAGATCAAATGCTTGAAAGGTTGGCCAAACATTCTCCATAAAAACCTCCAAATTCCCACCTATCCTAGTGACCGACATAAAACCACATTTACTTGTCCCTATGGAGCTTTTGCCTATAGGAGGATGCCCTTTGGTCTTTGTAATGCCCCTGCCACCTTTCAACGTTGTATTACCACCATTTTTTTAGACTTTATTGAAAACATCATGGAGGTTTTTATGGACGATTTTTCGGTGTATGACCCAACTTTTGATGAATGTTCAACTAACTTGTTTAAGGTGCTATGCAAGTGCCAAGAAATAAATCTCATTATTAATTGGGAGAAGTGCCATTTTATGGTACATGATGGCATTATGCTGGGACATGTGGTGTCTGAGCGTGGGATTGAAGTTGACAAGGCAAAGGTGTCTGTAGCTTTCTAGGACATGCGGGATTCTATCGACGCTTTATAAAGGATTTCTCAAAAATCGCAAAACCTTTGACTAATTAATTTGTTGGTTAATGATGTTCCTTTTGATTTTAAACATGATTGTTTGGATGTTTTCAGCAGGTTGAAAAAGGTATTAATCATTGTACTAATAATTTAGCCACCTAATTAGGAGTTGTCATGCGAAGTCATGTGCAATGCAAGTGACTATGTAGTAAGGGTTGTGTTAGGGAAGTGGAAAGAAAAGAGGTTGAATGCGATCTATTATGCAAGCAAAGTGTTAGATGAAGCCCAAGTAAATTATGCCACAATAGAAAAAGAACTCCTTGTAGTTGTTTTCACTTTTGATAAATTCATATCCTACCTTGTTGGTTCCAAAGTAATAGTGTATAATGACCATGCTGCAATTAGATATCTTTTGAGCAAAAAGAAAGCAAAACCAAGATTAATCAGATGGATTCTTCCTCTTCAAGAGTTTGACCTTGAGATTTGTGAAAAAAAAAAAGGCACAGAAAATGTAGTAGCCAACCACCTCTTAAGATTGCATCAAGATATGGATAAGAATTGAGAAAACAAGCTGGGCATCAATGATGCATTCTCTGACGAACAGCTGCTGAAATTTCCTAAGATTGAAGCTCTATGGTATGCAGATTTTGTGAACTATTTGCTTGTGGGATTCTGCCACCAGATCTGAAATTTCAGCAGAAGAAAAAGTTTTTTGTAGATTTGAAACATTATTTTTGGGATGAACCATTCCTCTATAAGCGATGTGCTAATGGAATACTTTGAAGATGTATCCATTAAGATGAGGCAAAAAAATATCCTATTTCATTGTCATTCTTCAGCTTATGATGGTCACTCTAGTTCTTCGAAAAAAACTACATCCAAGGTACTTTAAGCTGGGTTTTATTGGCTGACACTTTTCAAAGATGTGAGAAGATATATGCTTGCTTGCAACCGCTGTCAAAGAATCAGGAACATCTCAAGGAGACATGAAATGCCTCTTAATTACATTCTTGAAGTGGAAGTCTTTGACGTTTGGGGAATTGATTATATGGGGTCGTTTTCATCTTTATGCAACAACAATTATATTCTTGTGATTGTGGACTACGTCTTTGAATGGGTTGATGCTCTTCCATCCCCAACAAATGATGCTCGGATAGTAATGAAACTCTTTAAATGGGTTATTATTCCAAGGTTTAGAGTTCTTAGGGATGTTATAAGTAATGGGGGATCACACTTCATTGAACGACAATTTGAGAGTCTACTTAGGAAATATGGTGTGACACACAAGATCACCAAACCATACCACCCTCAAAGAGTGAGCAAGCTGAAATTTCAAATTGGGAGATCAAAAGTATACTTGAGACAACTGTATCAACAATAAGAAAAGATTGGCATTGAAACTTGATGATTCCTTATGGGAGTATCGGACTGCCTACAAGACCCTTATTGGCATGACCTCGTTTTGCTTAGTTTATGGCAAAGCTTTCCATCTGCCGGTTGAGTTGGAGCATATCGTGTATTGGGCTATTAAGACTCTTAATTTTGATATGAAAATAGCTAGAGAAAAGAGAAAGCTTCAGCCACAAGAACTCGATGAACTGAGATTGGATGCCAATGAAAACACAAAAGCCTACATGGAAAGAATGAAATTATGTCATGACAACCAGATTCTTCATAGAGAATTTTGAGAAAGTGGATTTGGTCCTACTTTTTAATTCTAGATTCAATCTTTTTACCGGGAAATTAAGGTCAAGGTGGTCAGGGCCTTTTAGGGTGTCCAAGGTTTTACCATACGACACCGCTGAAGTTCAAAGTGAAGCAACTCGCACCTTCAAAGTCAATGGACAAAGACTGAAGCATGACATTGTTGGAAAGCTCAATGAAAAAGAGAGAATCTATACTCTCCCAAACCCTTCATCGCTGAATCCATAAATAAAAAAGGGTCACACTCATGACATTTAAATGAGCTCTTGCTTGGAAGGCATTCCAAGCCTTACCCTTTCTTTTTGATTTTTAGTCTTCTGTCTTGTTTCACTATTTGTGTATGTAAATTTTCAGTTATGTTAGTTGATTCAAGTCTAAATATTTTGTGCAAGTTCGGAATTGTCCCATGATTTCCATTAGCTTATTTGATATTCCAATGCAAACTCATCAGGATCGACTGCCAAGAAACATAACCAGGGTATGTCGGGGAACACGGGTGTGGATCATGCATTAAGCAGAAGAAATCAGAAACACTTTTTTAATCCAAATCTTCTTAACTTTTTCCTAATCCCAAGGACCACCTTTCTCTCCCCATCCACCTATATTACTTTTTCTCCCACCCAAGACTGACTCAGACCCTTCCTTTACTTTTCCCCATCACATCAACCATCAAGTTCTTTTCTTCCCAAAACCAAGTCAGCCTTCTTCCATTCTCATCTCCCCTTCCTGAAATCTCTCACCATAACCAGAGCACTTACTACAGGTGAGTTCTATTGTCACCATGATTTCGGCAGCAACCTTGACACTACCACCTGCCCCTCCTCATCAGCCTCCTCACCATCACACATTGAACTCCTCTTGTAACCTCTCCAACATGCCGACTAAGAGAACAAGGCACGCCGCTGCTGCCTCAAGCTCCCGAGACCAACCTCCAAGGCTTTATCCGACGAGTTGTGCCTCATTTGCGGATTTGTTTGATTCACATGGCGTCATCTTTAGAGATAATTTTCAACGGAATAGGCATCGGGTTCTTTAAAAAAGAAGGACTATTCCAATCAGGTATATGGATGATGGTCTCATGCGCACCTTAGGCATTATAGATGATGTTTATTGGATGGTAGGCAACCTAGGTTGGACCGAATTTGTCAACATGTGATTTCCCACCTATGAACTCTTGACCTTAGAATTTTTAAGTTCAATTGTTTCCATGTTGTCTATGGTCCGGGAAGTGAAAAAGGTGGGATCGCATTCTGGCTTCTTAACCAAGACTACAAACTCAATCTTTCTTAATTTAATCAAATCTTTGGTCTCCCAACTAGTGTAGACCGAAGAACCACAAAAGATTTTGTTGCCACAGACTTATGGCACACACTCATCAAAGAACCCAAGTATGAACCCTCCACCAATCTTATGGAGGAGATTTGGGGGAATGTCCTAATTATTCAAAGATGTCTTTAGCAGTGGCTTTATTTATTTCTCCTCATTTGCATTTGACCACTCTTTGTTGTTAGCTAAGTAATGTATATAGTCTCTCTCCTAATAAACTTTGGTGATTTATTCACCTTCATTAATAATAAAAATATAAATTTCATTCATAGTTATGGTTTAATTTTTAATATATATATATATACATATATATATATAGCTTTTGGCACGTAACTACTTTGTTTTGGTCCATTGGAACCATTTTAGAAGATCATTGGTCTCATGTATATGTTGAAATCCAAATTCATGTTTTACATCCTAGTTGGGGGCTTCATTTCACTCGTGGTCACAAATATTTGCGACTTATATTGTTGTGGCCACAAACATTTTTTTGGTAACTGGATGACTACATATCTTTTCTTCGGGAGCAGATGTGACCATAATGGCATGTTTGGAGGCTAATTCTGGTAACTCAACTGACGTGGACGCCATTATGTATAATTAAAACTATAAGCACGCATACATGGCAGTCCAACTCAGAAAAGTTTTAAGGTCTAATCCATGTCAATACCAAGTCAACACTAAAAATAAAAAAATCATTTTACTCACATGTGCATGATCACCTCCAGTAACAACCCCAGTGGAGTGTTTTTAAACATCTGAGTTCCTCTCATAAAACACTTTTGTTGAATCATCAAACTCATTCATCAGCACTGCTTCATATAGATATTTAACCAGAGACAAATAATGAAACCAAATATAATAATTTGGAATCCTGTCTCTATTGATGAAGAAGCCAATGAAGAAAAAGAAATAGGTGAGAGTGATAAGTGTTTGTGTGATATGAATGCGAAGCATTCTTTCCTTATGTTGAGCATTACTTTTCTCGGGTTTTTACACTAATATGTGTGTTTTTATGTTACTTTTATGCAGGTTGGGTTGTGAAACCAATTATGAAGGAAGGAAGCCAATGTGGATCACAATGCACCGATTTTGGAGGAAATCTTGCTAAAGTTCAAACGCGAAGATATGAGTCAGGTGTGAGATGCTAGAGTGTGTGCCAACCTCCCCGTATTTGAGTTAGCACAACCATTTGGAGGGGCACAAGGACAGTCACACTCAAGCATTCTGACTTATGCACATAGAACAAGATCTCCATCAACTTATCCATCATTGAAGAAGCAAAGCGATCCACGTCATAAACGTGTGCCCGTTTATGTTAGCTCGATGAAAAGTGGATTCGGGAGTATTTTTGGCAGATTACTGTAGCAGGTTATTGTAGCAAATCAATGTAATGGTTACTGTTCACAGTCGGCCAAAAATCACAATTCCAGAGAATCCACACGGGCGTGTGAAAAATCTACAGGACCGTGTGGATGCCCTATTCCAGCCCTATTTAAAGCCGATTTCAGCTCCGATTTCAGCATTCTTTTCTCCATCTTTTCCCCAACTTGAGAGAGGGTTTCGGCTAGGGTTTCGAGAGGTATTGGCTAGGGTTTTGGAGAGGTTCTACGGCTCCGACATCGTCATTCCTTTGGAAGAAGGTTGGTAGGGGAGCTTCCGTCGAGGCGTATCCTATACCGGACAAGGGAATCCTTGGACGACGAGTAGAGTACTTTCCACAAAACCATCGACACGACTATCGAGGGGGTTTCTCTATGGATTCATTGCTTTTACATTCTATTTCTTTGATTGTACTTAGCTCCATGGAGAGCTAAACCCCTAATGGGTACTTGGGTATTTGTGAACCCTAGGATGTATTTGTTTCATTGAATCTTTTTATTATACTTTCAATTAATTGATGTTTGTTGTGAGTTCCAACCTTGAATGCTTGATTGTATGAACATTTCCCCTAGAGTGACACTAGGGTTGAGAGTTCTTGTTGGTAACCTTGTGAGTGAGTGACACACCACGAGCGTTAGACAAAGCTAGGTTGGAGAGGGTTGAGAGGGTGAGGCGAGAGGTTCAGGAGCGTCCCCTTTCCTCTCCGACGTGATAGATTCTACCTCCGTTCCTCGAGTTCTTTGCGGCCATAATAGAGTGAATGGTCTAAGGGATGACCCTCCGCTGGGGCTTAATTGCGCGTGCAACGGAGTGAAGCGTTGAGGTGATCTTAGTATCTAGGGCTTAATCATGGTTAGGGATCTACCACCTGGACCAAAGAGTTAGGTCTATAATTAAGAAGAGATTTATCACTTGGAATCCCTAGAGCTCATTGCAACTCTATTCGAGTGCGAGGTTGAGAGGTTATCTAATCTCTCCTCCGGGACATGTGTAGAGTTAGGCATAGTTGACCTTAGATTTGGGACTATGTATTTAAGGATTTCCACGAATCACCATTGCATTGATTAGGAAGCATAATAGATGGTTCTTGCACTTGAAACAATTGTTCTAGGCTGAGCATTATCCGAGTACCCCATCTTTATCGATTGCCTTACCTCCTCCTTTACTCATGCTCTCTTACTTGTTGTTTTTACTTTTGAGAATTGAATCATTGTCACACTTATCACTACTGATCTTTCACATAGCTAAGAAGCGGATTAAGTGTTTTTATTCCCTACTCCCTGTGGATTCGATACCCGCTCATCCGGGATTATTACTTCGACAAACCCGTGCACTTGCGGGATATACGCAAAGGGACCTTGTCAGAGAGTGATGATGACGACGGTGTATCCAAGCATGACATGAGAAACGATACTAAAGATGAAGATAGCAAACCCATTGCCACCCCAGAATAAAGTGAAGATTATTAGAAAGAAGAAGAAGAAGAAGACAGAGGCATCACCGGTGAGGCCAATAGCGAATAAGGCAATAGAGAGAAGGAGGAGAGATGGGATATCAATGATGCATTGGAGAGGACCTAGGATGAACGGCGGTAAGCGTTGTAGGTTGTTTCTCTCATGAAGGTGTAGCGTTCTTGGAGAAAGATTAGGAAAGCGTCGGCTTAGGTGTAGAACATGGTGGACATTCCAATGGCAAAGAAGTCATGCCGTTCTTGAACTCCTTTCATGAGTTATTGAGTTATCATAAGAAGGTGGCGGGAGAATAAAGCTGGTGACAGGAATAGCACAGAGATGCATCTTGAAAAGCTCCTCCGGCATGAAGCGGCTATTCTTGGCTAAACATTTGGGTAGCACTCCGATCTCGACCCACGCTGGATTGGTGAATGTTTGCATGGTGGTTCCAGCGATGGAGTTGTCAATGGCATCGGAGACTAGTTTGCCTCTTAAGATGCTTGCACTAACGTCATCTTTCTATGAATACTCATTTGGGTTTGTGTTATTGGCTGTAGTGTTGGTGCCTTGAATCTTCATGCTTTACCAGGAGTTATTAAAGTCGACGAGAGGTTTAGCATCGGCGGTGGAGCTCTCGAGTTCTTAAATCAAATCAAGAGTGAACTTTGTGTGGTTTTTGTTCTCCAGAATGGGTCGACCGAACTCAGAGAAGAAGAGAGGTAGTACATTCGGTGAACCACTATAAACAGTCTTACACGAGGCAAGAAGAGCAAACTGTTGAGCAAACCAAGAATTTGGTAACTCAGTTGATGAACAAACAGGATAATTTTACTGCCGGATTGGGCTATATATTGACGCCTAATGAGTGTACAAATTTCATGTATTTCATATCATTTTTTACACTCAATTGACATGTAATAGAACCATATTGTAGAATTCGATGTTAAATATAGTGTGTTTCACATCAACAGGCTTAGGGCAGGACTTAAAGGAGAGAGAGCCAAAGAAAGCATTTCAGACCTCAAACGATGAAGTTGGAGCTCTCTCGGTATCATTAGAACAAGGGCAAGGCAAACTTGGTGGCTTACGGGCAGCTTATAGCCCACCTTATGGCTGTAAGCCAATTCCAGAAGACCTTGCGAGAATGCTTATGCCCGTAAGAGTGATTTAAAGCCAATTCAAAGGACGTTATGGCCATGACTTACACCTTTAAGGATACCTGTAAGAACCATTCAGAGGAGCTTACAACACAGCTTACACCCGTAAGGGTGGTCGCAAGAAGCAGAACAGTAAAGCTTATGGTCCAGTACTTATAGTTGTAAGATGGACTATAACACATACATAAGACCTTGCAGACACGACTTGCAGCCATAAGTGTTCTCGTAAGACTCACGACCATCTTCTTTAGCTTCCTTACGAACCCTTACACCGGTAAGCAGCTAGTAAGCAGTCGGGTATAAATAGAACTTATGAGAATTTTAGGGCATTCTTTTTCTTGGATGTGTAGTTAGGGGAGAAAAGAGATGAATCTCCGGCACCTAAGGAACGATTTGGAGAGGGATTCAAATCTACATTCAAGGGGATTGAAGATTATAGTCGTCAAGCTCACCTTGGTAGTCTGTGTGGAAGCTCTTCAAGGAACTCCTCTAGAGATTCTTCATCCTTGGGATTGAAAAGGGAGTTTTCATGATTCTCATGTTTTCCTAAATTATTTGTATCTTGAATGCTTGCCCTCCATTAATGGAGGGTTAATTTGTAGATGTTTGGTCATAGTTGAACTCTAGGGTTTATATTTTGACATTGGTTGTTGGATCTTTGATACTTTGAATGTTTTCTTACTTGCAATCTCATCTATTTGATTCTAATTGTGTGATTTAATGCTTGGTTGCTAATGAGGCGAAATCCATAGCTATCATAGTTGGTATTACTACGTGACGAGAAGAAATTCCTGCCTAACATAGACTTGCCGCAATTCGAGATAGTGGGTACACCTCTAGTTAGGGTATCTAGGAAACTTTGTCTCCCACCATCCTTTCGAATGGATTAGTGTTAATCTTCGTGCTATTTGCAATCATGTGGAGCGGATTTTAGGAGAAATCACATTTCTGCTTTGTATTTGGATTTGGGGTAATCTCTCTTTTTGGGGGAGATTATCTATTTAAAAGATTATCACTAAGCCACAATAAGGTTTTATAGAGTGTTAATGCAATAGTGTGGATGTCTGTATTATCTCTGCACCTAATCAATTACTCTTCGCTTGAAAAATTGGGATTTAGTATAATTCTGGAGACTTTTTGGTTCAAATAGGATTGCATGTTTAGGCAACCATTGTCCCGTACTTCATAACCCTAGAGGGATGTTATGCCCGAACATCACTTTCTTCATTGACTTCTCTCCTATCATTTCCCATATTTTCTTGTTACTTTCTATTTTTGTTCACACACACAACACTCAATCTTTCAGGCTATTTTCCAAGCTAGAGTCATTACTAGTATTCACTTTCTTCCCTGTGGACTGACACTCTACACTTACACTTTATTACTTGATCGGCACGCACACTTGCGTCCCTATCAAAGCCTTAAAAACTTTTCTGAGTTGGACTGCCACGTATGCGTGGTTATAGTTTTACTTATACACGATGGCATTCACATCAGCTAAGTCACCGGAATTAGCTTCTAAACAGGTCATTATGACCACACGTGCTCCCAGAGAGAAGATATGTGCTCATCTGGTTACAAAAAAAATGTTTGTAACCACAAGGGTATAAGTCACAAACATTTGTGGCCATGAGTGGAATGAAGCACCTAATTAGGCCAAGATTTAAGGTTGGCTCTGTTACGGAAGACTTAAAATTTCAAATAATCAGCACAAAACAAACTCAAATGCATAGTAGTTGAGTTCGAAATTATTTTCTAGATAGCTCAAAATACATAACACTATATTATATATACTAACATAAGAAAATATATTTTATCTTGTAAATTTTGATTATTGAAAAAAAATATTACTGAAGATGTTTTATTTATTGTTTAGTAAAAATTGAAGCATTTAGTAATCTAAAACTTATCTTGTAAAACTTATAAGCAAAGAAATTTTCGCACAACCCCAACCCACTCCTTGCCCCCACCATTATCTGTCCTATAGTTACTCGATGTGGCCAACATATTGGAAAAACCATTATCATGATAGAATGAAGATGCAAAATATTTAGCTCTAATCAACTAAAAAGAAAGGAAATCCTACCCACTTCCCCGAAACCCTAGAAACACCAAAAAAAAAAAAGTTGAGGATTTTGTACTAAAATTCAAGCTTGCCTTGACTTCTTTGGTTCACTCACCAATGATCCCAGTGAATCAATCCTCAACATCAATCTTAGCCATAGGGATCATTGATCCTTTAAGCGACATAATGATGACACCAAAGATGGATGATCCATCCCCTGCAATTATCTTCTAGGTGCCGCAAGTATCCCCTAATGCATCTATATTTTGTATTTTTTTTCTTATCCGCTGCACTTCACAACTTGTGGATCATGAATCTTATCCATGTACTATATTAATTTATCCATTATCTCTAGGGTAAAGTTTTGTTTGTAGGGAATCAAAGTATACTATTTTTTCAATTGGGCGTCACAACTTTAATTTGAATCAAAATATTTGCCCAACTTTGATAATATGTAGTCCGGAAATTTCTTATCAGCCAGTCGAAGGTGTGTCATCTATTTAGTTGGCACTTCCATGTCACCCATGGATGACACGTTACTTACGACACGTCAACACCCATGTGTCACTTGTCCCCCTCCCCTTTTCACGTATTCACCATCATCTCCTTTATTGCTGAGAGAAAGAGAGAGAGAGAGAGAGAGCTAGCTTTGGGAGAAAGTGAGGAAGGATGTGCCTTTGTGGTCACAGGTGAACAAAAGAATAGACGGTTTACGAAAACAATAAAAAATAAAACAAAATAGAGTAAAAAAAGAAAAAAGTAAATTGCTTTTAGGATAACTCCTTATATTAGTTATGATAAGGGTTTGATTATATGAATTTTTTGGATATCAAGATGTGTTTATAACAACTCATCTCAGACAAACGTAGTTGAATTTTTCAAAAATAATTTTTTGAAAACAAAATAATAAGGAGAGTTGCTCTAATAAGGAGTTCTATTTCCCAAGGATCTCATTTATAGAGGGGCAAAGTACTAGGCTTGGGTTGAGCTCAAGAAGAATTGAAGCTTTAGCGATAGTGAAGCCTGGGTCTCTGAGCGCGAGCTTAAGTTCAGGCTTGCCATCATCCATGTCTCCAAATTAACCTCTCCTCATTCTCACCATCCAAATCCATCACTAGATAAGTGGATGGGAAGAAGGGCTAGTGTTGTTATCACTTTGGAATGAAGACGGAAAAAGAGAAGTGACATTTCAATTTTTCACATGATGTGCCAGGTCTTAATTGACGTGGTTTCAATAAGGATGACGTGGAAAGTAAGTGATGTGTCCTATGAGTTCTGAGTGGGCTTCTCTAGCCTCCATGTCATCAAAGAAGTATCGAAATCTTTTGGGTGATCTGCTGGTGAAATGAAATCAAGTTGGGTAACTATTTTGATTTAAATTGAAATTTGTATCTCAAAATAAATAAAAAAAAAATCATAGTTTGGTGCTCTATCAAAAATTTACCCATTATCTCCATTGTAACCACCTTTGATTTCAATAAAGCAATGGTTAATCAAGCATATAAAAAAACATTTAGCTAAAATGAGCGAGACTGCCTCCAACAAATTTAGGAATTGAACACGGACAAGTCACTCCCTCAATCTCAAAGACCAAGTCCTTGATTCCCATCGCTCAAACTCTTAAAAAAGTAAGCGCAAATTTTCTTAATTATAATCAGATAACCACTCTGATAAGAAATAAACACTCACTAGTCTCCATATATGTAACTCCACACATGCTACATCTCAAAATAAAATTACAAAACCAACATTAACATTTTAAAATTCAGAACAAACAAAACATATACAAGCAATACTAATCAATCTAAATTACTTCTTTAGTTCTATATAAGTAGATCTGCTCAACCCTTTCTTAATTTTAAAGTGGACACTGATAACTGATAAGAAAACACTCTTCATTGCACTCTTCAAGATCTTCCCACGGAGTGGCACACAACGAGATCGATGATCACATGCTGATGATCTATCATCTCCCACCTGAGCTCCACACTACAAGAAAGTTACCATTTAAAAACGGAATATTACAAACGGAATTTATTTCATTTCTACTTGCAACCGATTAGCAACGGACAATCAATCGTTTTAAATATAATCTAAATAACAATGGTTTACAAACGGTTAATTTAAAATATTATTTTTTTAAATATTAAAAAATATCCGTTTCTAATCCGTTTCTAACAGAAAGGGACTAGAAACGGATTTAAAAATTAATATTTTATTTAAATATTATTAAATATTAGAAAATATCCGTTTCTAATCCGTTCCTAATAGAAAGGGATTGGAAACGGATTTAAAAGTTAATATTTTATTTAAATATTATTAAATATTAGAAAATATCCGTTTCTAATCCGTTGTTAATAAAAAGGGATTAAAAACGGATTTAAAAATTAATATTTTATTTAAATATTATTAAATATTAGAAAATATCCGTTTCTAATCCGTTGTTAATAGAAAGGGATTAAAAACAGATTTAAAAATTAATATTTTATTTAAATATTATTAAATATTAAAAAATATCCGTTTCTAATCCGTTTCTAATAGAAAGGGATTAGAAACGGATTTACAAATAAATATTTTATTTATTGAATTAATAAATCATATCATATTTTTGTAAAAATATAAAAAATAATCAATTTAACAAAATCAATCAAATTATTTTGATTAATTTATCAACTAATTTGTTATGTGCAACTAAAATCAAATTCAAACCGTTTTTAACAATCTAAACATTTCATTAAAATGTTTAAAAAGAATTCAAAAAGAGGATAAAAGTTTGATTTATCTTAATTAAATTTATACAATGGGTATATTTTAAGAATTTGAAACTATTTTATAAAGATTAACCATGTACAATCTCCATGTTAAAGATGCTAACTTCTTTTTTTCCTAGCTTGATTTTCGAACTGACTTTAATAACATTCAAATATTATAAACTTACATTTATAAGCAATAATTAAAATGTCTCTTCATCCAACCAATATTATTCACCAAATTTATTCAAAACACAACCCTCAAGTTAATTAATTAATTTCAAACATCACACAGAAAAACCAAAAATTAACCCAAACAAAGCAAATTATATATAATTAAACACGTGCATGAGATATATATTGAACAAGCTTAATGAACATTGTTTCATGACTTATACTACATGTAGCCAGGTAGCTTTAAATCAGAAAGATGAAGGTTTATCTCATCTTTCCTGATTTATTTATAATCAAACCAAACTAAGAACATTAAAATAAACATGAATTCATTAAAACGTTTTTAAAAATCTAAACATTTCTTTAACTGTTCCTAATAGTAATTTCACAACATCTATCGCTTGAGCCCTAACCCTAAGATCAAACCCTCACGCCTCGCTCTCCATCCCAGTGATCCTCTCCCTCGGCTCCTCACAGGGCGTCACGTTGCCGGCGAAGCCACGGCCGGCGCCGACAACGACATCCCTCACGGGCTTCTTCTCGATCGAGGCTTCCTATCGCCGATCCCTTGAGCTTCCCATCACCGACAAGCTCGAAGCCCTTCGCGAAGAGAACGCTAAGCTCCACATCGTTAAGAACGACTTCACCAAACTCCTCTCCAAAAATCCCCCATCACCGTAGGGTACACCTCAATTCATGCCTCCGATTTCAACTTTGCCCTTATCTTACATCTCATTCTTGAAGAAGCTGAGGAAGCTGGTGGCCGCCCAAACGGGAATGAGGGCAGACAAAATCCACATCCAAAAGTGTTACAACATCTACAAGGACCATATCACTCTCAAGGACTACGAGATTCATGACGACATGGGCCTCGAGCTCTACTACAATTGATCCATCATCTCAATCTAGGTTTATCTGTCTTTTCTCAATTTCAAATTTTGGTTGTGACATTGATTGCCATTCTCATTTTCCCTGTAACATCCTTGATAGACTATTGTATTTATGTCTTCACATACTAGTTGGATTTTCTGCTTCCATGCTTGGCAATTGTTTGAATTCCTCTCCTTTATGATGTATCAAAGAACAAGTTATGAACTGAGTGTTCTAACTTAAATTATCATGATCTTCATGTTTCTCAATGCTTTGGTAAATCTTCAACTGTATAAATTTGGTTAGTTTATGTTGATTTGTCCCTCTTTTAATTTTTTTTATAACTTTTACCTCATTTATAATTTCCGTTGTGATAATATCTTCAAATCTTTTACTTCAAAATTGTTTTTGTCTGGACTTGTTTCATTAATCATGTTTTGTGATTTCTCAATTATTATTCCCTCATGGAGACTAATACTCATTTTCACTAAATCATCTAGCATTACTGGTTGATATACTTTGCTGTAAAAATAGTATGGCAATATGATCTGATGACAGTATCTATATTCTTTTGAATGATATGCAGCTCAGTTATCGAACATTACATTTCTGATGAATATCGGAGTGTTTGAGCTTCAAATATTCATTTGAAGAAGGTTTTGCAAATTATAATTTTTTGGCCATATAAGTGGTATGTGATTATGCCTGTGGCAGTATTAATTATTTGAGCTTGATTTATGTTTTTATTGTTGACTTGTAAAGGAATCCAACTTTCATCCTTTTATTTCTTTTATTTGATCTCTCCTGGAAGATAACATTAACACGTTCTAGGGTTCATGTGTTTATTCTTTGTTTTCACTTCCCTCCTTATTCTATGATATTTACTGAAATTATGAAAGCCTGAGTTTTATGCTATGAATAGAGGCATAAAATAATGATAGTGGTCATGTCTTTTGGACATTTGTTAGTATAAGCTGCAAAAAACTAATAATGAATGATAATGTTGATTATAGTAAACTAAATGTTTCTTAGATTGATTCTGTTGAAAGAACTTTTCTTCGTAATGGATGTCGAGATATTGATAAAAATAAATAAGCTTTTAGTTTTAGGTGAATGGAGGCTTTGTTTTTGTAGTCTTCTATCAATATTCGAGACTTTAGATTTGCATATAATTTCATTTTTATTTATAAATTCACTAGTGCTGATTAAGATCTGATTCCCAAATATATTTTCTTTCAGGTTACAGTTTCTTACTATAGGCAAAGGACTCATCCCCATGCGAACATGTTGTGCCACAATGTCACTTGTTGCAGGATTAATCATCGTTTTTCAAGGTTAACTTTCTTGTCTTTTGCATGTTGCTTACTGTAGGCAAAGGGCTTATCATTTTGTCTGATAGTGATTGCCATTTGATGATGGATACAACCTTATTCCTTTTGCAGAACAAATTACCAGGTTCAACATTTAAGGTCTTAACAAATTATCACTGGGCCGATCAGAAGCTGAGTTCTTCATTGCCGGTGCGTTTACTCATCTTGGAATGTATCAAGTTCTGATCTTTGTTTGACCTCTGCTTGGGAAATCTTTCCTTTTTCTTGGTATTTTTTTTCTAAAAGTCTTTTTTTTAGTATTATTTTTGTGATTTGTAATGTGTCGTCATTGCTTTTAGACAATGTGTTATGGTATGCGATTTTCGTTAAAATACAATTTTTTGGGTTGTTTTTTGAAGTTATCTTTGTGAAATCATTGTTCTGTTGGTGGTTTCTTTGGTATGGGAGTTCAAGATCATGTTTGTTTGTTTGTTTTTTTTTCTCTATTTTGTTTCTTGATGTGAATATTTATTCTTCAATTTTTCTCATGGACTTTCAATGTTTGGATTGTGCTTGTCCATGAGCATTTTAGAAGAAGCATATTGTTTTTTTTTTTTATTTCCATCACTGAAAAATTATATCATGAAATAGTTATTGTTAGTCTTTGGGGGATTCGGTCTTTTAGCCCCTGAGTTGTACCTGTTTAGAGATTAGATCATGGTTTTGAAGTTCCATTGGAGTGTGAAAATAAAAGCTAGAAAACAGGACAGGCTCTCTCAAGTGGAACCCACACATGGCTTCCAATCCAGTCATAAATAATTTTTACTCGGAGAGTAGACCTCTTACCTTACGTAAATATATATATATATATATATATATAATTCATTAAGGCTTATTATTAAAAAGCTCTAGCATCACATGATAAATGCCAGCACTATCGTGCCACAGCACAAGACAAGATAATAGTTGGGAGACGAGAGACAGAGAGAGAGAGAAAGAGAAGAAAAGGGCAATCATCATCCATACATGCATCCATCTATCCATCATGTCCATGAGACCTGCCAAATACTTTTATTTGACATGAGTGTACCATTAGCATGATTTATCTATGCCATTTTATTCTCAATGGGTGTGCTCATATTCAAGAATATACAATTTAGTGATGAAACTTTCAATTTAATGTTATGGAAGAATTTTATCATTCTTTAATAGTTGGTTGGCATGCCTTTGGTGTTAGAGAGATCATGTAATATGATGGTATCATTATAAGTAACAGGGGATGTGCTTGTGTGCTTTTTAGGTGAATTATTCCAAAAATGTGATCACCTTTGCGTTTAAAGCTATCTACAATCTTCTAGGGCCTTTACTTATACATGTTTAGAATCTGGTAAAATCGTGAATGCATCTTCTGTTAAGTTTTTTTTTATGTATAAATTAAGCAATGCTGACATCTTTAGCATAATTTATTTATTTGTTTTATTTTATTTTATTTGTTGTGTCATTGGTGTCATTAGAAATGACATCCTCCAAATCCTCAATATGGTAACACGTGGTAACCATGTATGTTCCTGTTAGTTTTTATCATTTCATTTTCTCCATATATATATATACTTCTTTTTCAGTTTTTCTTTTTAAAATATCCATAAAGGTTTGATGACAACTATTATTCTATTATTAATTAATATTAGCCAATAACTTAGCTTTTATATGACCATTTTATTCTCATTTTTTGTTTGTTTTTTAGTTAATGAATTTAAGGGCTAATAATATAACGAGTGTGTTGATTGATTTTACCTTTTCAACACAAAACTATTAGTAACATGGTTGCAAATAGGAGTTGGATGTATACTAACAAGGAGCTTCAACAAAGTTTGCTTGAAATGAAAGAGGAGAGGGAACGATATCATGCGGGGATGATGCGTCAAATGAAGGGCATGATGATGAATTTTGAGAGGAGGATTCTTCGAGCATGCAGTTTACCACAAAGGACTCACAACCATTTACTGACTATCATGATGTTGACTTATAGTTGTATTTGTCGTATACTTATTATTTTGTGTTGAACATATATACTTAAACATTTTTTTTGTATGAATTGATGAGTTTATCTTATTTGTTGGTGTTCTTCGATAAAAATTTATGTTCTAGGTTTTAAAAAAAAATTTAGGGATATAAATTTTATTTTATTTTATTGACTTAAATGTTAGAAACGGATTAGAAACGGATTTATTTGTTTGAATATTGTTTTTTTAATTTAAAAAACTTTAGAAACGGATTAGGAACAAAAAAAAACTATTGTTTTTAATGGGGGAACAAAAATAAAACAAAAAATATTCCGTTTGGAATCCATTTTTAATTTTTGTAACTTAGAAATGGATTAGCAACATACTTTATTCCGTTTTAATTTTTCAAGGTTAGAAACATAATATTTTCTGTTTCCAATCCATTTCTAAATTTAGAAACGGAACATTTTTCCGTTTCTATTTAAATTAGAAACAAGGGTATTTGAAATAGATAAATTCCGTTTCTAATTCGTTGCTCAAGTGAATTAGCAACGGATTAGAAACGAAAAATACTGTTTCTAAACAGTAATTTTCTTGTAGTGCCAGCCATAGACTTTTTGAGTTTATTTTCCAAGCACTTCATCAAGTTCGATGTATAAATAGAGACAGCTAGAGAAGTTTCTTTGAGTTTTCTTTGATGTTTCTCGTGATCTTTATAAGTTGAAATTAAACAATATTGTGTTTGAATGCTCTAACGAAAAGATGTTAATGCATGCCTTTTTTAAAAAATAAAATGTTAATGTTGTAAAGTTTTTGTTAATTAGGTTTGTTTGCTGTGTGGAATAATATTAAGTGTTAGTGACTACGGAAATTGCATCACAAGGGTGGGTGGAGTACCAAGTTTAAAATATAAAAATAATATTAGTGGAGTAATGTAATGTACTTTTTCTGCATATGAATGTGAAGTTTTTTTGGGTTTGTAATGTGTTTTCAGTGGACTAATTAATGTAGAATATAATATTCTGCTTGAAGTCTAAGCTAAGTGCACTTTTCTTGTTATATCGTTTTTTTAATTCAGTGAAAGTGGACGTAAAAGGTTTATGTGCAAAGTACTTTTTTCATTCATTTAACGAAATGATAAGCAATATATATTACAGAGTTATATGCACGGATTAGAAATTGATTATTCAGCCTGCACACCTTTAAATAGAGACAAAAAATTTGAGCTACTAGTCCGTGCCCACAACCAATATCCATTTATTATTATTACTTTTAATAAATTTTAAACTCAATATTTAAATCTCACCTTTATTTTTTATATGGGTCAAATCTTTCTAAATTATATGTCCTTTGGTGTTATGTGTAAAAGTTAGTATTGCCTTTATTTATTTTATTTTCATTTTTGCTTTTTTAATTTAATTATTAGTGGGTGATGTTTGAGTTCCATGTGCTTATTGCATGTGTGCGCCGGCGCGCTTTATCACCTTAATTAATTAATTTATTGCATTAGAAAAAAGCTTAAACAAAAGAATCTAACCTATAAGGTCTTTTAGTGCCCAGCAGGAAGAGACAGGTAAGGATAGAGAAATATTATTATTATTATTATTATTATTATTATTATTATTATTATTATTATTATTTTAAAAAAATGGATAAATCACGTTTATTAGAAGAAAATAACAAAAAACAACAGGTGCCCAGGTTCTATAAAAGCATCCACCAGGAGCGGAAAGTCTAAAAACATTATAATTAAAACAGACCGAAAAAAGAAGGCCCCTTACGGATAAGGAGATCTTTATAGGGTACAAAAACCAAGAGGAACTACATCATGCCTAGAGAGGGGGGTCGAAGCAAAGCTGAGTTTTCCAGTGTCAAGATTTTGTTATTCCAAGCCAACCAATTGAAAGTGAAAAACCTCCTTTCAGGATGATAGGGGTCTTATTAGCCATCAATCAAGAAAATGTAGAAGGGTTTGACCAAGAACCTTTCATTTGCCATTAGTTTCCAATATCTTTCATCATCCTCAGGAGGAGGATGCTCTTTGATGTTATTCAACAAATTACTCACTTCTGGAAAAAAAATCCCAGGGTACCTCAACCATCCTATGGGAAAAATCCCTGATCGATTTTTCTTTACATTGTGCTAATTGGAAAAGAGAGGGCCAAATGTTAGACGGAGCATATCCCTCGACCCAATTGTCCAAACAAAAAAGAGTAGAATCCCCATTTATAACAATAGAACATAAATTTTTTCTAAATGCTGACATTGAATGAAGGATGTCATTCCAAAAAAAAAAAAAGTCGACCAAGTTGTTTGTGATATAAGTTCCACATGGGGCCCTTTTGAAATAATTCTCATAAATGATGGCGTCGTCGCACCACTACTTGCCAGAAATGATGTTCCACCACCATTTACCTAGAAGCGCATTATTAAAAGCTTGCATGTTAAGAATTCCCTAACCACCTTGCTCTCTAGGTCTACATAATCTTACCCAGCTCACTAATTTGATTTTGCTCTAGTGGGTATCCAGGCCAGACCATAAAAAATCTCTCCTAATTTTGTCAATGGTCTTGGAAACCTAAGTTGTAAGTATGAAAATTGGAATTCAGTAGGTGGGGATAGCAGTTAGAACCTAATTGACCAAAGTTAGTCCAACAACCAAGGAGAGCAATTTAGACTTCCAAGAAGCAAGACGTGAGTGGATTTTGGTAAGAAGAATGTCCCAATCCTGCCTTCTTGGTCTCCCTCCCGAAATAGGAATGCCCAGGTAGGTAACCAGAAGGGAACCCGTACTGCAATGGATCGTCCTAGACAAGGAGATATGAGGAATAGGGTTTCTTTGGGAGGATAATAAGCAAGTGTTTTCAGAGCTAACCTTTAATACCGAGAGACCTTAAAAAAATGTAAAGAATTAGTTTGATGATTCGAAGGTCTTCCATCCCTCCTGTTATTAAGATCAGAAGGTCATCAGCATATTGCAGCTGACACATTTTAACTCTAGGATCTCCAAGAGCCACCCAATGAAGAATACCAGATCTAAGTGCATTGTTGATTATAGTGCTAAGAACATCAGTCGCTATAACAAAGAGAAAGGGTGAGAGAGGGTCCCCTTGTCTGAGTCGTATGCAGTATTTGACATATCCACTTTGACAACCATTTATAAGAAATTTTGCTTTGGAAGAAGTGAAAACTGTTTTAATCCAACCAATCCATTTGTCACTGAACCCCCTAGCTTCAAAGAGCTAAAGAAGGAAACTCCAATCTAAAGTATCAAAAGCTTTTTGCAAAATCCACTTTAAGAATTATACCCGGGAGTTTATGCTTTTGAATGAAGAAAATAAGCTCTTGAGTAGTGCCAATGATGTCGGTGATACACCTCCCTTTAATAAAGGTCAATTGTGATGCGTCGATCGAAGAGTCAGTTTGATCCTTAGTCTTTTAGCTAAGACCTTTAAGACAATCTTAAGGGAAAAATTAATCAAATTAATCAGGCGATAGTGAGAGGAATCCTCAGGGGTTTGGCTCTTAGGGATTAGGACAATGTTTGCCTGATTAATACATTCTAGATTGGCTTTCCCCAATAAAAATCATCACAGAGCTTGAAAATGTCATTTTTGACAATATCCCAGTATTTCTGATAAAAAAAGATCGGGAATCCATCTGGTCCCTGTCCTTTATCAGCACCCAAATCGAAGACCGCCCTTCTTATTTCATCATGCATAAATGGGAAATCCAGGAAAGAGAGATCATGATGAGTTTTAGACCTTAGAAGGTTTGTCCAATTGATCTTGACACGGAAATCTTAGGTTGAACCACAGAGGTTCTGATAGTAAGAAGTGAAGGTGTCTCCAATTCTTCTCGTATCATCCATCCTCCTATTATCCAGAAGAAACCACAGGATGAAGTTCCTATTCCGATGTCATTTAGCAATCGAGTGGAAATAACTAGTATTTTCATCTCCTTCCTTGAGCCAAGTCACCCTGGCCCGCTGCTTCCAATAAATCTCTTCTTGTTTGAGGATCTAAGAAAGTTCAAATCTCAAAGATGCATCTTTGACATGTTCCTCTTCAGAGAGAGGACAAGATTGCTTACAAATGTCAAGAAGATCAAGTTCATGTAATAATTCCAACTTCTTAAGTTTAATCGACCCAAAAGTAAATTTCGCCCAGTGCTTGAGATACTCCCAGAGTTTTGCAATCTTCTTCGCTAGTATGAAAGCCCCACATCAATGGAACTGATTGGGGTTCCACCATTCCTTAATAAGTTCAGGAAAGTGTTTTGCAGAGTACCATGTCTGCTCAAAAATGAAACCAACGATGGATGGGTGATGATTTCCCTACTCAAGTCTTATATGAACATGATCTGAGACTAATCTTGGGAGACAGTTTTGGATGGTTTTAGGGAAGCGAATAATCCAATCAAAGTTATCGAGAAAAGCGACCTAACTTGATTCATCGGGTTGACTTACCCATTAGCCCAAGTATATTAATTCCCAAATGAGGGCGGCTCAATTAAGTCAAGATCATTGGTTAACTATTGTGCAAACCTAATATCTTCAAGATTGGGAGGCCACTCCGTTTATCTAAAAGGGAGAAAATTAAATTTAAATCACCAAAGATTACCCATGGCACACTCAACCAGGTTGGCAAGACCTAGTCTCATTACAGAAATTGGGTTTTAAATGTTGAGCATTAGGTCCATATACCAAAGTACAGACCCAGTTAACATTGTTAGATCTATTTTTGAATTCAACCTATAGACAAAATGTGCCATGATTAGTAGAGGACCCCTCAAATAAGCTGTTGTTATAACCGACAATCATTCCTCTAGCGCTACCTAAGGCAGGGGTGAAGGCAAAATGATCAAGTCAGGAACCCCCTGTTGATGTCCAAATAGTAGGGTAAACAGCTCTAAGTTTAGATTCCTGAATACAACAGATGTCAGCGTGGTGTAACTAGAGAAAATCCTTAACCCGGAAGCGCTTAGATGACATTTCTAGACCACAAACATTCCAATTGACGATATTCATGAACAACTAAGTTGGTCCAGAAACAGAACCTAACCTAGAGGTCCCATCTTCTGTGCCCAGCGGCCCTGATCTAATTGATTCAAGCATGCATAGATGTGAAAAACAGTTATCTCTATGATGCAATGAATCAAAAGAAATAAAACATGCATTACAGTAATTGCTTAATTATAAATCAGTTCAGTTATTGATAAGAAGGGTGGTTGAGGATGTACCTTCCGGTGTAGTGCCAGAGATCCCCTTCTTTTTTACTGATATGGGTGGCTCAAGTATGAACCCGCCTCCCCATTCCATTTGTACGAAGGTTTTTTTTTCCTCCGTTCACTTCTTCTCATTCTATTAGTAGTGTCCTTAGTTTGACTAGTGTGAAGCAGGCGTCTTATTTTTTTCATCAAAATATGACTCCAAATCTTCTATCACTTGGTTATCTAAACTGTCCCCCTCTTGTCCTGATCCATCAGTCACCTAGATACTAGATTCTGGAAAAATATCATCCGCATGGTTATCTTCACTCCAAGTTTCAAGATTCTCCTTTTGAGAGGTCCTTGGAAAATTTTGTTAGAACTAAAGTCCAAACTCCATGGAGAAATACCCAATTGAAATCAGATGGGAGATTAAGATTTGAAGGTGGTTTTACAGGGTTGCAAAACATTTCATTCACCCTTGAATTATCATTATTTTCCATTAAATTAGGCTCAGGGGATGCTCTCACTTGTGTTTTAGGATTAGTCGGCCTACTAAGATCAAGAATTTGGGGCCCATCAGCAATGGGAGAGTCCAAGTGAGGTGAGGCAGTAACCTCCACTGAATCCAGAAAAGACATATGGGCTCACAAATTAAATGAGCCCAAGGAATTCAGGTTATGAGCTACCATCAATGGGCAAGATCCACCCACCTCACCACCTGGCAAATTATGATTTGTCTCCTTTCCACATGCGGTTTCTTGGTCTTCCAGATTAATCGCAACCTCATCCAATATGAGCTCGACAGCACTGTCCTTTTTACTAAGAAGCAGTGCTTCGAAGGTATCACGACATGCATTGACAAAGAACCAGGGAATAAATCATGACAACCTTCTGACCGGGTTAGGATCGTCGGACTATCAGTCCAAAGGGTAATTCTCCTGCGATCTTGTTGTTCTCGATGATGAGTGTCGAAGATCCCGGGAGCATCACTCTTTGGTTGTGTTTCATTTGATTTTTTTCAAGACCCTGGGAGCTGAGCTCACCAGTTAGGTCATCTCTTCCAAGTTCCAAAGACGTCGTGACCCTGGAAGCTGAGCTCACTAGTTGGGTCATCTCATGCATGATCTCCGAGACCCCGAGAGCTAGGCTCATTGGTCGGGTCATGTCTTTCATCATCGAAGCACCGGGAGCCAAGCTCCCCGAGTCGGTCAACTGTGACTGGTTCTAAGGCCTCCACTCCTTTGGTTGTCGCTCTCGTGGATCCTATCACTGAACGGGGACATGAGACGGATTGCTCTTCTTTGCCATATCGATGCTATTCGATGTTCCCATCACCGTTTTTCCTTTGGATTCATGACTGAGGTCTTGTATGGAAAGGACGTAGTCACTCACAGATCTTTTATCATGGTCCTCCTTCGGCTGCTTCAAATGAAAAATGTATTTTTCCAGGCCACACCTCTAGGTTAGGAAAGGAAGGCAGTTATCTGTGATGAGGATGATGAATTTCCTCATCCCAAAACTTAAAATCATCTCATGCGGAAGCACCACGCGGTTGCGACAGCAAACCAGGAATTACAGGAATATCTTGTGCGGCTGGCTTGGCTACAGGATAGCCACCAATTCACTGATCAGCCTTGGAATATCCACCAACACTGACTAGGTGTAGGCGTGAAGTGAAAGGTTCCATATGAGGAAGGCTTGGCTACACCCTGACGCCGACCTCACCGATCCTACCTCAGCCGACCAGGGTGTAATAAAGAGAACACACTGGCCCAACCGCGAGGGGAGACTAAGCTCACTGATCTTGCTTACCTTGATCGCTTCTTCTTCGCTACTCAAGGTGGATAGGTAAGAGTTTCCTTTGATTTTATAAACCGCTACAACTCTAGATGTATTCAAGGCTCTCGGAAGGAATTCAAGTAGGATATCCTCGTTTGTCTGGCTGAAGATGACGTTGAGGACGATAATCTTTGACAACTCTTTCCTAAGCTTAGATGTTTCCTGCGTCAAAGAGACAGATAGGTGGCAGCATTACCATCTCGGCCAAACTACGTTTCCCCACTCCACTCATGGGAAATTATCTGCATCTGTACTAATGTTACCGTATTTTGCCTTGGGATGGGCCCACCGATGCCATTGTGGAGAGGGGAGCTCCATTCTACAGTTCACCACCATATGACCTGCGTCACCGCAGCATTTACAAGTGAGAAAATGCAGACATTTTGAGATTTTATGAGTAGTTCGGAGACAATGGTTGCAGCTCGACGGAGAACGTGGGTGCTTGTTACCAGACACTGAAAGATAACCTTGCGGACTTTTGCCTTCTTGGTTCGAACAACGATTTTTTCGCTGGGAGATGTAGGTTTGCTAGGTATCTTGAGAAATTGAACCAACCTCTTCCTTATCCATATGAGGTTCCTTCTCCGGCGATGGTTCCTTGGGTTGACTTACCACTTGAGCAAAAGAAGTACCCACACGAACAAGACTATTCCAAGGAGAAGGTCGAGTAATTCTATTCGGTCGAGGAGTTTTCTGCTGACAGTTACGGTTGTAAGGTCTGCGCAACCACCTGCCCCTACTTCCTCCAAATCTATCGTCCCGTCCACTGGCGTGAGCACCCCCAAGGAGGTCATCCTGGAGCGAACCACCCATCTTAAGTATCTAGATTAACATTTTTCTATTTTAAAAAAATTAATATTAAGGTATTGACTAGGATATTTATCCTCTTCTAGATTAAATTTCCTGTCCAAAACTTTGTTAAATCTTCATTTTAGAGTTAACCAATGTTTGTGGTATATATGTGCTCTTGCAAAAGAGACAAGCGTTCCTCTTTCTACTTGTTCAATTTCTTTTGCTTTTGAATTAATCCATTGTGATATCAGCTGGAACCAAACCAAACTCCTTATGTTTCTAGTGCTAAAAATTTCTATTGTGATTCAATCATATTTTATTGCTATGTTCTCATATTCTGTTGGAAATCTTAAGGAGTATGAGTTTTTTTAATCAAGATAAGCTCCTAGGCCGCTAAAAAAGATAGGAACGTGCACAAACCTCGATAAACCAAGTGGGGGCAAGGTCCGTGCATATGTAGGCACTAAAATGACCCGCACACAACTACTACTCATACACCCAAAAAAGTGCCCTCACTCATGATTCGAACTTTTATTATTTGTAAAGAATTCTAATGGAAATCCGACTACCAATAGACCACTTGGTCATTGGTCTCAAGGAGTATTAGTTGCTAGGTAGTCAAAACCAAGTTGAATAGGTAAGTCCAACTCTGTTGACCAGACTAAGGGATTAGGTCGGGCTAGTTCAATCCACAAACTGGCTGAGTAAAAAAATGGTCTTGAATCAGATCAAGTGAACTGGATGAACCGAGCTAGTTTAGACGGTTTCAACAATCAACTAAAAAGTTAAAAAAAAAAAGAAAGAAAGAAACCCTAAGGCCCCGTTTGGTACCAGTGAAAATAACAACTTTCCCTGTGAAGTAAAGGGGGTGAATCATTTTCTCTTGTTTGGTCGTTTCTTTTTTTGTTTTTTGTTTTCCTAAAACCCTTACACATCGTTGGATGATATCAATCATAACAATATTATTAAAACAAACAAAATTTTATAATGGATAAAAGTTTAGGAACGCATGGTGGTTTAAAGCCATATATTTTTTTTGGTGTACTAAAAAGTTATAAAAACCACATTTAAAAAATTCTAAAAAAACTTTATGAAGAAAAAGTTAATTATCATTTGGATTAAATTAGTAATATCATTAGAATTTTTTAAAAAAACCCACTTTTAATAATTAGAATAACTAAGAAATATAACTTTACATAGGAAATGCATTCATACAAAATTGGGGAATAAAGTTTGCAAGCAATTCAATTACAATTTTTATTGCATGCACCACATATTGTAATTTCACTTTGTAGGGAAAGTAATTGCATGGAAAGATTGTAATTGCATGCAAAATCTTTCCCTAAAAACTACCAAACGGGCCGTAATATCAAAATAAGGGATTCTTTTCCTCCGTGATCCAACACCCAAGTTAACTACATCCTCAGATCATCTCCCTTCCGTCAACCATTGCGGCACCGGCACACCGCCCATCCTCTCAAGCATCAACCACCTCGGCACCACCCATCCATTCCCTCCTGTCGAGCATCTCTCTAACTCTCTCCGTTAAGCACATCCCCTCCCCATCAACTCAACCTCCTTCCCTGTGTCGTACACCAACAGGAAACCACTACCCATCCTCTCCCTCCTAATCAAGCATCTCTATCTATAAGAGGTTCCTGCTCTAAAGAGTAAAGACTTATTCCTTGGCGTTGAAATTTGTTTCCTCCTAGATTTGATCTAGCATATTTCATGACACATCTTAATTTGAGTGTGGGTTAAACTTGTTTTAATTTATATATTAGATCTGTTCAAATGAGTCATATATATATATATATTCATATATGCCATAGGTTGAAGAAAAATCAAAGCTCATTTTTTATAGAAATTTTAGAAAACGTTGTTTATATATATCCTTGTTCATTTACTAACAATATAGTAACAATCTCAACTCTAGTGTCATAATATATATAGAGAAAATGCTATTCCAACTTTGGATGAAAGCCACAATCAAGGTTAATGATAAGCTTTTCAGTTAATTACATAAAATTTTGTTATAACATGATGCAATTTTTTAACATTATTAACCTTCTCTATTTTTGGATTGTTTGGCCACTAGATGATGTAGATATGAATGAAGAAGAAGTGGATTTTGAATTATTTGGTAATGCAAGCTATGATTATATATGCATTTGATCAACAAGGAAACTTTGGGCAAAGAGAGACAATGCGGGTTCACCACAACATCAACCATGATTTGTGGATTTTGCTTAAGAAGGAACTTTAATTCTAGAGAAATTTTCCTATCTAGTATGTTGTGTGGATTTTATTTCAATGTGAAAAAAACTTTTTGTGTATGAAACTATGCATTTTGAACTTTCTTAGTGGGTTTATTGCATAGTATTATTTAAATATATCTTTTGTTGAGAATTACCTATTTAGTGTGTTTTATAACTTTGATTTCAATGTTTAAAAAACTTTGCGAGTTCATTTTATTTAGTATTTCATATGAATTTAATTTAATGGATTTGATTTCAATGTTTGATTTAAATATGGAATCAAGACTTGGTTTGTTTAATATATTGTGTATTTGATTTAAAAATTAATTTAATATTTAATATTTAATATATTTTATTTAATATTTTTATTTATTAAATCTGGTTCAATATGGTTAGACCGCAGTTGGACCTCTTGACCCTTGAACCTTAGCCTTCTCTTGTTCAAGGTATGCTTCTGACTATCTAGATTAGTTGAATGTCAAGTCTTATTCTATCAATAATTTAGGCTTGACACTGTCACCATCATTATTAAGGAAAAATTCTTTTAAAAATCTATTGGAAAATTTATCGCAATGGAATAGCAACTAGCATTACTACATTACTATTCATTTGTTAGAATATTCTGATATTAAATTCATGTTGTTATTCAATCATATTTTATTGCATCTTTCCCAAATTTCGTGGGAATCTTAAAGAATATTAGCTATACATACAAAATCTTATTCTATCGGTAATATAAATAATTTTTCTCATTTTGCTTTGGGATTTATTATTCATGCATCATAAAAAGTGAAACTCGATATTAACTTACCAACTTTTATAGTTTATGGGAGTCCAATTCCATATTACAATAGCAAATATTCAGGTTTTTGTATGTAGGATTATTTTTAAACAACAAAACAACGCTTGATATATTTGCACATATATTTTTCAACAAAATGGGGTTGTTGAGTGCAAACATAATCAAATCTTTTAGTCAGTATGAGCTTTTTTATATATATATTTTTGGGCAAAATGTGTCTCCACTATCATCCATATAATAAAAAAAAATTACTCATACGTATATTTTGTCACCAAACCCTTTTAGGCGGCTTTAGGGCAAAGCCCTTTCTTATTCTCACCTTAGGACTTGCTTGGATGAAGGTATAACAAGATTTCATAAAGTAAAGTATGGTAATGAAAATTAAAATGAAGTTTTAAACCCTTCCTTGTTTGGGACATGGAAAGGTAAATGGAGGTTTTGAAACTTTGTTGTATTTGGTTTGAAGGTAATTTGAGATAAGGTTATATAGTAATATTTCTAACCCTTAGGATGAAAGACAAAAGTTGTAACTTTATTTAGAATTACATGAAACTTATACATGATTCTCTTCATTGTTTACATAAAATCTCTCCATTAATTATTACTATATTAATTAATATTGATATTAATTAATATAATAATATTATTAATAATATTAATTAATACAATAATATAATTAATATTATATAATAATATTATATTATAAATTAATCAAATATCTTGGAATTTTTATAAATGAGTATGGGTATTTTAGTCAATAAAAAAGTATTGACACTCAAAACCTCCCAACCCTCCAATTTGGAGTGTTAAGAAATGAGAGAAAAATAGAGGCTTTAAAACCTCCATCAACGGCTCTCAACCTTTACACCACCACTCCCCCTAAAACCCTACTCAAACGTAGGTTTTTAAAAACCATTTCATTACCTTACCTCCAAATAAATGTCTCACATGTTCTACAAATGTCCATGCATAAGTTTGTACCATGTGCCACGTGATGTGTTTTTCTTGATTACTTTGTTGGCTAGAAAGCTTCCAAATATATTTTATAATGTTAAAACTCATCAAGTCATCACTAGTTGTGATGTTATTTTCCATAAAAATATCTTTCCCTATGAATTCATTACACCTTTCCCATCTAAAATTCATTATGTCATACATATGCTTCTCATAAGTTTGTTCCATGTGCCACGTGATGTATTTTTCTTGATTACTTGTTGGCTAGAAAGCTTACAAATATATTTTTATGATGTTAAAACTCATCAAGTCGTCACTACTTAGGAGACGACTCCATCCATTCACCAACATTTTTGTAACCCATTCCTGCTATTACCGTTGCCTTAATACTAGCAACCCCTTTGGGTTGTTCTTAACAAACACATGGTCCTCCTAGCGCTGCAAATGAACCAAACCCCTCGTGAGCTACTCAAAGTTCAGTTCGAAAAAAACTCATTTATTAAGCAAACGAACCGAACTCGAGCTTGACTTTTGAGCTCGAGTAGATAATTGAGCCGAACTCGAGCTTCACACTGTTCAACTTGTTAAGACTCTTAAAAAGCTTGGTATTATACCATATGATACTATAGTAATTTAAATACTTTTTTAAAAACCTACTGTAGATATGTTATAGTGATTAAAAATATTGCAGTATATGTATTTTATCTGTATTTCTGTAGTAAATAACTATACAATCTACATTGTAGCTACCCAGAGCCAAGCTTGAGCTTAATATATCCTTGGCAAGCCGAGCTCGAGCTTAACAAAGGAAGTTCAAAATAGGCTCAGCTCAAGCTGAAGCTCGGTTCAAACATGATCGAACCAAGCTTGAATATAATATAGCTTGGCTTAGCTCGATTTCAGCTCTAGTTCCTCCTTCCTATTGATGTCTCCAGAATCATTGTCATCATTAGACATGTTTCCATATAAAGGTACACCATATCCTCTTTGCAATTTTTTCTATTATGATTGTTAATTTTTATGGGCCCCACCCTAAGTCAACCTGGTTAGCTTTGTCCCTATGTCCTTTTGCCTTCTTTCAAACTTCATTTCATTCTTTCAAACTTGCTTTTCTTTCCCTTTTCTCTTTAACAGCTTGTGAGCTCTCATCCTTGCGTTCATCTTTCACCATGCTTGCCCTCTCCAATGGTTGACCGGTTGCCATGCCAAGGGCCATGCTGATCCATGCCATCATCTGGGGTTTGGAGCTTTAAAAGGATGGCTAAGCTTTCTTCTAAGCAAGTAAGTCTTTCATGAGTGTTCTTGCTTCCTTCATATCTAAGTTGTTAGATTGTGGCATGGTGATTAGCTTGAAGGTTTTCCTTCAATATGTTGGTTCTTTTCCTTTCTTGTTGTTGTGGAATGTTTGTATTATTCCTTAGCATGGTCTGATTGTCAAGTGGTGCAACCACTTAGCCTTTTGATGATGCACATGAGGTGTTTGATGAAATGCCCCATTGACTTTTGGTTGCTAGCCATGCCTTGAACCTTATTGTGATCGATGCAAACTCCTTTATGTTGATTTGCTTTGGCTACATAAGTTTGTTTCTGTGTATAGGTGCAAATTTTTGTCTTGGTCACAAGCCTTGTAAATGCTATAATCTTCCTCATTATAGTTTGCCAAATCTAGATGTTCTTAATCTCTTTAGAATTTAAACCTTTGATAATTATACCTATGCATTCATGTATTTCTCCCTTTCAATGACAATATGATTTGCCTTGCAATTATTAGTTACCTTGTCTTAAGATCTCTCGAGATTCATGCTTATTGTTAATGTTTTTCATAATGCATATGGGTTGGGTTTAAATTTAGTTTTTCTGCTTGGATGTCTCAACAAAACGTTATCTTGATGCTTAGTTGTAAAATAGTGTGGGAGTTATATTTGAAGAATTACATGAGTTGATCTTTCTAGTATTGGTTCCTCTTTGATTTTCATAGCTATTACTAGTATCTTTGAAACTCTATTATCATTTGAAATAATTAGATGTCTAGTGCTAGATAGGATAGAAGTGAATCTTTGTGTTTGGCATGGTTTGTGGTCCATGTTTTGGGTTTTGTTAAAAATAGTGGTTTGAGCAACTAGAATTGGGTTATGCCTTTTTCTAGCGTATTTCAAGAAGGATTGATCCTATCTTGAGTGTGAGTTAGAGTTTGGAGATCTCCAAGTAAGTAATCCACATATAAACTATTGAATATTTTTATTGTTAAAATTCAGTTATTTATTTATTTATCCGCTCTTTTTATCTTGAAACAATTGGCTTAATTTCTTTATAAATGCGGGATCATGCAATTTCTTTATGCAATTTCTTTATTTATGTGTTAAATTATAGTATCTTTGCTCAAACAATAATCATGGAAGAGTTTGATAATAAAAATTCTGTTATATCATTCTAGTTTGGTTTGATAACTTAGCAACATTTTCGTTGGCAACTATTGAATTCTGGCGAAATTTATTTTGTTACAAACATATTTATTCTCCAAATAAGCTATGACTAACTTGGTTAATAGGGTCAACATTGACTAGCCAACATGAATTTTGTGAATTAAGACAATAGTTTTGTAGTGGACCGTTTGTGAAATAATTACGTCTTCTGGCTCGAACCACCAGGGTAAAATAAATGGATTATCATTTCTAACTTAAGCCACCGAGGTAAAATAAATGGACTCTAATACTATGACCCAGGTACCACCAAGATAAGACAAATGGCCATAATAATTTTGGGAGACGTATAATATTGAAAAACTATTACATTTGGAATCTATATCCTTTGTTAAATTCGTTTGGTCTGGAAACATATATTTGATAATTATTGAACTATGCTATTCGATTTATATGGAATTTGTATGCTTTTTAAAAATAAAAAAAAATTATTCTAAAACTGTGTTTCTATGAAGCATTATGTATTTGAAACCTGTCTTTCAGTAACTATTATTGCTATCTGATATTTGGTTGCCTTCTTTATATACATATATACAAGTTCTACTATACTTGATATAAGAGTTTGAATTTTGATTTCAGTATGATTCCGAATATTTTAGTGGATTGCATACTCCGCTTTCAAGCTCATATAATTGTTGTTGATTTCTTTCAGATTAGGAGGAAGTTCTAGCAGTAGCTTAGCAAGCTATGAAGTATGAAGTTCCCTAGTGTAGTTGACTTGTTAATTATGTCTTGTTGTAGGCCTTGAATATTGCATATTGAACTTAATTGTTTTTTTGTTATTCATAATTCGTGGCTCTATCAGATCCCATTTTTGCTCTGAGGTAGGTTTTTAGGCCTTGCATGCCAACGGGGTTTCTGCCCGTGAGATTGCGGCTGTTTGTCCTCTGCTAGACCGGGTTTGAAGCATAACATATTTACTCACCATAACATCGCTCCATTATTGCTATCGTTACTAATGATGTTGAGCCTACATGTTATAATGAAGATAAATAATTCTCAACTTCATTTTTAGGAGGCAATGCAATCTGAGTAGAATGTTTTAGAAGCCAACAACATTGGATCTTTCACAACTTTTTCCTCCTAGTAAGCAAGCTATTGTTTGCCGTTGGATAGCAAGCGCAATTCATATGGCTCTCTTCAACAATATATGGCCTTAGTTTCTAAAAATTACCCATAACTTGAATTCCCCAATTTTTTTTTTTTTATTTTTTATTTTTTATTTTTTGGAGAACAACAAATGTAAGGCAGTTTCATTATCTTAATAAAAGCTGAATATAGAGCTATTATTGTTACATTTTGTGAGTTATCTTGGTTACGATCACTATTGAAAGATTTGTGAATATTACATCCAAAGCCAGCATTGTTTTATTGAGACAATAAAGTGACTATATATTGCAACTAACCTAATATTTCATGAAAGAACTAGACACGTAGAGATGGATTGTCATTTTCTTTATAACAAGATTAAAGGTGGTTCTGTTACAACTGAATATGTTCCTTCAAATCAACAATTTGCTAATGTATTTACTAAACCATTGGGGAAATAAGCCTTTCTTACGAGGAAAGAAATTAGTTGCCGCAAGTTCTTGGTATTCCAATTTTATCCCAAGATTCGTACAGTAAACAATGTAATTGTCAATATCAGATTAGTTGAATTGAAGGAGTAGAGTAGCTTAATTATAGATATGCCTTTTTGTATATATCTATCTATATATATTTTTTCTTGTTTTAATAAAAAATAAAAGTGAGCTTTTTTTATCAATTTTTTTCTTTTCAGTGGGTTCTACTTCATCACGAGTGGACTTCATGTACTATATTAACTTATATATTTCTTTTGATTTCAATAAAATAATGATTTATCTTTTTTCCATAAAAAATAAATAAATAAAAATCTTTTTGATAGCTGAAATAAGCCAGGCTAATCATGTTTAGTGCCACAGAAATTTAAGAATTAAACACTCACAGTCCCTCCCTCAAGAACATTAATTAAGTCCTCAATTCCCATCACTGATATTAAAAAAAAAAAAAGGTATGCAAAAAAAGTTTCTTATTAATAATCAGATAAACACCCTGATAAGTTTTAGACAAATGATAGTCTCCATGTATGTAACTCCACACATGACACATCTCAAAATAGAACAAAACCAACATTAACATTTTAGAACTGATACAAATTAGAGGACATAAACAAGTAGTAGTAATTATTCTAAATTACTTCTTCAGTTCTATATAAGTAGGAGAGTGGCTCAACCCTTTTTTAATTTTAAAGTGGATACTGATAACTGACAAGAAAACACTCTTCATTACACTCTTCAAGATCTTCCCATTGAGTGGCACACAACGAGATCCAACACATGCTCTATCATCTCTCAGTTGAGCTCCAGCCATAGACCTTTGAGTCAACTGATCAAACTCTTCATCAAGTTCCATGTATAAATATAGACTGATAGAGAGTTTCTCTGAGTTTTCTTTGATGTTTCTCATGATCTTTTCAAGTTGAAATTGAGCAAATGTAGTTTTAGAATGTTCTATGAAGATGTTTATGTTGGTATGGAATAATATTAAGTGCTAAGGTGGCAAAAAGAAGGATGGTGACTATGGAAATTGCATGACAAGACAAGTGTGGGCGGAGTTCTGAGTTCTAAGTATAATAATAAAAATAATATTTAGTGGAGTAATGATTTTTTTCAGCATGTGAATGTGAAGTTTTGAGTTTGTAATGTGTTTTTAGTGGACTAATCTAGAATATAATATTCTGCTTTAAGTCTAAGCTAAGTGCACTTTCCTTGTTATATCGTTTCTTAATTTAGTGGAAAGAAAGAGTGAAAGTTTTTTGTCAAATGTTTGTAATGCCTTTTTAATTTTGTTTTCATTTGTGCATTTTTACATTTAATTATTATAGTGGATGCTGTTTGAGTTCTGTGTGGTTGTTGAATTGAGTGTGCGTGTTTTTTTATCACCTTAATTAATTATTTATTGAGTTAGAAAAAGATTAAATAAAAGAATTTTATCTAAGGTCCTATTTAGTTCAATACTTCAATGCTCAGCAGGAAGAGACACGTAAGGACTCAGAAATATTATGGTATCAAGATTAATATTTTTCAATGTGGTTATTCAAATGTCGGAATATATTCCCTTTTTCTTTTCTCGTTTTAATATAGTTTCTTTAAAACAACAAGATAGCATGTTTTTTTAATGAAAAATATTTATTGTCATGGGTTTTCATACTTCATTTATACCACAATGCCTTTTGTCATTTCATCTGATATCCACTTCAAATCAAACCTCAAAACATAGTGGATGGAAAAAACAGATAAAATGAACAATCATGCATGCTCCATATTTAATTATTTGTTTAGTCTATTTCCACTGATAGAAAATATACTAAAAGAGAAAAATAAAAATAAAAAAGGGGCAAAAACAAAGACCCTGTATTAATTGTTTACTTTCCTATATATATATATATATATTTATAGGGAGACAATCACAAAATTCCAAGACAAAGGGTAGAAGAAGAAAATTGAAAACAGAGAGAACAGAGCAGCAAAGACAAAAGATGGCAGTTTTTAGAGAGAAAAGAAGGATAAATTAGTACAGATATAACATAACATAGAGATGGATATATAAAGAAAGACAGAACTCCATTCAGTTACGGATAAGAAGGGGACCAATGTTCCTATTGTTCTTATTGTTGTGATTAGTGTTGTAACTATAGTTGTTGCTATAGTTGTTGCTGCTGCTACTGCTGCAGATGGTGCTGTTGTAGTTCTTGCCGTTGCTGCTGCCACCGATGTGGTTCTTGCTGTTGCTGCTGCCGCCGTTGTGGTTCTTGCTGTTGCCGTTGTTGTTCTTGCTGTTGACGTTGTGGTTCTTGATGTTGGTGGTGGTGCCGTTGTGGTTGTGGTTCTTGATGTTGGTGGTGGTGCCGTTGTGGTTGTGATAGTTGTTGTTGATGAGAGAATTATGGTTATGGTTGTGGTTGTGATTGTTGTTGTTGATGACAGTGTCATTGATTTCTTGGAGAAGGCCGATAGAACTGCGGAGGACGGCACGCAGGACTCGCCAAAGGACCCGTCCGCGCTTGGGGATGTAACGCGGCTGCGTGGCTTGCCGGACAAGAGGCATCTTTTGATGAAACTTGTTGGCTTGACCGACAACAGCCATCGTTTGCCCAACCATCCTCGCTGCTAAGCGCTAATTAAGCCTTTTGTCTTGGGCCCCTGCTTTCAGGCTCAATTGTTTGCTTGTTTATATAGGCTATATATATATATATATATATATTTATATTAAAAAAAGTAACAATTAGTTTGAGTTTGAATGGGGTTCACAAAAAGTATGGCTGTTTTTTGGGGTGGAAGCTTCCCTTTCTTTCCTTCTTTTTTATTTGTTTCCCAACATTTTTTTTTTTATTTTTTTTTTTTTGACAAATTGGCGACAAGTATTTTTTTATTTTTTTGCATTGTGTCTGAGAGGTTTCGAACTCAAGACCTCCTAAATACAAACAAGGTAGAAAACCACTAGGCTATGCCTTGGTTCCTCAACATTTTCATTTGAGTCTTGGAACAATTTTATATATATATAATTAATTATATGTGTATATGCTATTTTCTCTTTCTCACTTTTTCAATAAAATGTTTTCATAATAGATATTCATTTTATTTTTTAATGAGAAAAAAAAATTCCGTCACTTGATTATTATCAATCCAATTTAAGATATGTTTGCTTGAGAGAAAGTGAGTGAATGATTGAACTGAAATTCATTTTAATGATGTTTTTCCTTTTAAATAAACTTTATACTAGAAAAGTTTACATATAATGGGTTGATTTTCATATCTAAATTTTATTTTGAACAGTTTTATCAAGTTCACAAATTCTACCATAAAATAACTAATTTATTTTTTATGAAGTTATAAATATAATAAAATTGTCATTCTCACTAGATAATAGGCAATACTCATCCACTTTTAAAAACAAGTTCTTGAGAAAAAGAACTTCTAAAGTTTATAATGGCAAATCATTTTATCATGTAAATACTTCTTTCATCAAAAATGCCATTCCATGTGGGTATCAAGTGGACATGATTTTTTTATATTTTTTTAATAAATAAAAATAAAATATATCTTGTTTATATAGCATTAAATTCGGATGCCATATTAGTTAAATTGGATATGCCACTCATTGGATTAGTTGCGAAAAGATGTTAGTCGCGCACAATAACTAATGGGGACTTGAAATAAACAAATAATTATAATTAATTAATGTAATATTACCTCAAGTTTAGAGACAAACAATAACTTAAAACACTTTTTTGTGAAGTGAAATTTTATAATCTGATCTTATAGTTTTATAGTTTTAATATGGTGAAACATTATTTATTAACCATATTTATTTATTTTATGACAGTAAAAAAACCAATAAATATATGTACATTGTTGTAAATAATAAGAATGATATATATATATACAAGGACTTGTTGAGTAATTATTGGTGACATTAAAAATAAATCAACTTTATTTTTTTTTAATATCATCTCAATTAACCAAAACAATGACACTTCAAATTAAGGAAAAAAAAAACAATGTATGAGTGCCTTTAGATTTTTACACTACTTAATTAAATATATTTAGACCTAACTAATAAGCATATATAAAAAGAAAAAGCATAGATTATAACTAGTAGATTATAACTAGCGAAAAAGCATACACACATGCACATGCATATGCTCTTCTTATGCACCAAGTAATCTTTTTGGAAGACTTGGAGTCATTGCTTAACCTCTCAAATGTCAAACCATTTTACTCTTCATACCCGTTAAACACGAGGGGGATAATAGATTCCCTCCATTCCCTCTTCTCCTTTTTCCCTCTTTAGATATAAACCACTCAACTATATATAAAAATATGTATATATTGTGAGTATTAACATGAAACATTCCTTTTGAGACCACACTCATTGAACATCAAACTAGATGACTTAAATGTATGCATTTATGCTTGATCAAATACGTTCACCATTGTAGTCCTTGCCAATTAAATTAAGTAAATTAAATGATTCATATTCTTTATTGGATCGAGTAGCCAATAAAGGTAGAACATCATCCTTTTTCTTAATGAATTATTCACTTTTGAAATAATATTCACTTTTTTTTCAAAAAAAAAACATCAAGTTGGAAGACTTGGTCACTCTCTCATTGAATGAAGGCTGAATTTTTTTTTTTCAAACAAGTCATTCGCCTACCAGAAAGCATCATTCTATTTGAGATGTGATGTGAAAGTATATAATACAATGAACCAGCTAAGAATTTTAAGAAATACAAGATTTGTTTCTTATTTTTGTATTAATCTTCTATTATTTTGACAGTTCGAATTTTTTTTGGGCATAGAATCCAACAAGGGAATATAAATCTTTAACAGAAGCATAAATAATAATCTCACAAAATTTTTGACAATTTTATAACGAAAAAACTCGGCACTTATTAACCAACAGCCTAGTATGGACTAAAAATCTAATTATAAAATCAGCTTGAAAACTTTTTTTTTTAATAGTCAGCTTGAAATCTAAGCAAGTTGTAGTTTCCTTGCTATATCCTTTTGGACGGACATAGAGAGTTAGTTCCTTTTTAAACTTCAAAATGGTCTTTGTTTCAATGGATTGAGGCCTAAATTGACCAAATTTAATGTGTTAATATTTGCAATTTTAAAAATAAATATTTATGTTTAAATTGATGTTAAATAAATCAAACTGGAAGAGAGTGTAGCACATAAATGATTTATGGTAAAATATTTGCTATTTCTTGGTTTCAATAAAAATTCCATTTTTCTACTCTTAAACTAATAATAGTTTTTTTTGGGGCCGTTTGATTGGCGTAATATTTTTATTCCCAGAACATGGACCAATATATTAACTTATTTGTGTTGGATGTGGGTCCTGGAGGATCATCACCTCTTGGGCATTATAGTCCTAGTCTCATCCTCATCTTTGTATCCACCCATCCTAAAGCATTATGCAATAAAGAAGTCCCTCATTTAAATACATCTCGTCTCTTGTCTCTTACCTTCATCTCTCATGCTCTCTTCTCTGTAAACTCTTTCCCGTAAGCTTCCGCACTAACCGTTACTTCACCCCGGATGAACCCCGGAGTAAGTTGAACGGCATCCCCAACATCCAATCTATGAATGTTAACCATCGGTTTGTAGACAATTTATTTTAAGGAAGACCAAAGCCCAATCATGTTAAAAAATTTAAAACACATAAACCACCAGGAAAATGTAAATGTTATTTATGTGGAATAGAAGGACATTATGCAAAAGAATGCAAAAATTCACAAGTAAATAAAGAAAGACTAAATATGTATCAAAATCTAGAAATGCATGATGAAATTGATATAGTCAGTATAGCTAGTAATGATAGTGAAAATGATAGTGATATATGTAGTATTTTTGATGGAAATGAAGGACCAAATTTCTTTCTAGAAGAAACAGAAAATCCATATAAAACAATATGATGTATAAAGAAGTAATAAACCAGTTTATAAAAAGAATCAAAAACTTAGAAGAAGAAATTAAAAAATTACAAGAACAATTAGAAAGTCAAAATAATACAATGACCTATGGGAAAGATAAAAATTCAATAGAAACAGAAAGTATATGGATAATATATTCAGAAATGATTCATTTATCGTCACTTATATTGATGATATCTTAGTATTTAGCAATAATATAAAGGAGCATATCAATCATTTAAAAATATTCTTTAACAAATGTAAACAACATGGTTTAGTATTATCTGAAAAGAAGATGAAAATTGGGTGCAGAAAAATAGAATTTCTAGGAGTAATTATTGGAAAAGGAGAAATAGAATTACAGAAACATATAGCAAGCAGTATTTTAGAAATGCCAGATAAATTGGAAGGATTAAAACAAATACAATCATTCTTAGGAAAATTAAACTATGCAAGAAACTTCATACCAAATCTAAGTAAATTGGGTCGGACCATTATATAATAAAAACAAAAACAAAAATGGTGAAAGGAAATTCAACAATGAAGATATTAAACTTGTCCAAAAAAATCAAACAAATTGTAAGCAACATAAAAACCCTTAGAATTACCACCATTAAATTCATACTTAATAATTGAATCGGATGGTCAGTATAGGTGGTTGGGGAGCTGTTTTAAAATTTAGACCAAAAAAGGAATCAACAAAAAAATGAAGAAAAAATAAGTAGATATGACAGTGGAACTTACAATACTAAAGTAACAAGTACAGATGCAGAAATATTAGCATGTATTAAAAGCAATGGAAAAAAATTTAAATTATTTGTTATAGAAAGCAAAGAATTCTTATTAAGAACTCGATCGTCAAGCTATTGTTTCTTTTTTTATCATAAAAAAAGTCGGAAAAAATAAATTGTCTACAAAACCGATGGTTAACATTCATAGATTATATAGTTGGAAATGGATTTCATGTTGTTATTGAACATATTAAAGGAAAAGACAATATTATAGCAGATCAATTAAGTAGAATTATACAAGAAAATAAACTTAATTGAAAACGAAAGGCTTGTCCATCCGCATAGTAAGACTGTGGCTGCAAAAACCAGCAGGTCCATTCGCGTTCTTGCTATGGTGGGAGTCTGGATTACCATCCCCCAAAATAAACATCTAAAAAGTTTTAAAATCTAACAGGATTCTTTTTTGCAGATGTCTAAACCTATAGCCTCTTCATCCCAGAAAAACCCTTTTCCCATTCTTCAATTCTCAAACACTCCACATAAATTCCGTACTACCAATATCCTAGACCATCAACAACAAACTCTTCTTGATCATCTTTGGAATAATAGAAACAATACCCAATTTCTCCAATCCATGAAAAACCTTAGTCAATATTTCCAAGACCAAAATGCAAAACCAAGCCACCTTATTCCATACAACTCTACATCACATCAACCCCAAACAAAAGTTTATTCTCCACCAGCCGTTGAACACTTCATCTCTCAAGACCGAAAGATAAAATTATTAGAAACTGAAATTGATGTTAAGAAAAAAGAAATTGAAGAACTCAACAAAAAGCTCCAAAAGGTAACTGAAGATTACAAAGAAATATCTCAGCATATGATTCAAAATCAGAAACAAAAAGAAGAAACTCTTGAAAGGTTCCCTCCAGTTATTCAAGATGTACAACAGATAATTCTGCAAAAGATTCTCAAAACAGCCTATGAAGACTTTGTCCAAACTCAAATGCTTCTTCGAGAAATGGCCAAAGAAAACGTACATCCTCATGGCATGGCATTCTCCGTTGATCTATATCAAAATTCAGCACACCGCCATCAAGACTGCCAATGTGAAAAAGGCTTCTTCATTGTTAAAGCATCTTTTGATCTATCTTCCTGGATCGACCAAGAAATAAAAGGAATATTATTCAGTGTTGAAAGGCTACTACAATATGGCATGATCGCAGATTAATACTTACAAGGCCAAAAAGCAGATCAAGTTCTTACGAAGCATTGGAAACTTTCATATCTATTGACAAAGATATTCAAAAAGCTAAAACTACCTGCAGTCATCAATCTCTCAATCAAGTCAATTCCACCAGGTTATGAAGAAGGATACTTGGAAGATGCAAGACATCAAATCACTGTGGAATTATTCATGAAATCTGTTCCATATCAACTGCACATTCCAACTGAAGTATTCACAGAAGAAATGCAGTCATTTACTATTCCCGTCACTGAACAACTTTCTCTATGGCGAGCATTCACCTTCATCAGCATCAGACAGTCCTATTACTATCCCTTAGCAATGGAGGATTCTACTATGAAAGTCTACTCAAGAAAAGAGGTACTTCCTATTGATATTCCATTTGCAAACCTCAAGTATAATAAACCTTCAGCAGTCCAACACTTCAAAGACGTAAATGCAACTATCTCACTCCAACATATGGGAGACTATTCTTCAAATTATCTTCCAATAATCGAGGATCAAGACAACGAACTTCCTTTGGGCATTCCTAATGGCCATGTACCACAAGATTCAGAAGACTCTCCATTCCCTACACATGAAGACATAACTATTGCTCATCTTTTGGTGGACTGAAGCAGTGTTGTTTGTTTTTAATATGTAAAGGAGTCGGTGTTTGTTTTTTTTAGTGTGTAAAATAGGTCAACTGTAGCAACAGTAGTTTTACTGTTGAAGAGCATGCTTGTACCTAATAAGTTTGGTAATTGTCATGTTAGCTACATGACAATTAGGTATGTGTCTTGTCTGTAATAGTGTCCAACCATGGTTAAGTTAGCTAACCATGAGTTTAGTTGCTTGAGGGTTAAGTCTCTTGGAGCCTATATAAGGCACCCTTGTGTTGTAAGGAGGATCATCACCTCTTGGGCATTATAGTCCTAGTCTCATCCTCATCTTTGTATCCACCCATCCTAAAGCATTATGCAATAAAGAAGTCCCTCATTTAAATACATCTCGTCTCTTGTCTCTTACCTTCATCTCTCATGCTCTCTTCTCTGAGAACTCTTTCCCGTAGCTTCGCGACTAATCAGTTACTTTCACCCCGGATGAACCCCGGAGTAAGTTGAACGGCATCCCCAACATCCACGTGTACGGCGCACACACAGTAGGATATATAACATATTTCTATTTCATCATAATGTTCATATATTTTTGTTTTTGTTTCAAATATTCCATATTTATATAATTCTTCTCCAGGAATTAATTTAATGTTTATTTCTCTTGCTTTATTTTGATGTTCTTCAATTGTGTAAGTTACTTCTTTTCTTTTTTGATGCTTTTTTTTAGTGTGTAAAATAGGTCAACTGTAGCAACAGTAGTTTTACTGTTGAAGAGCATGCTTGTACCTAATAAGTTTGGTAATTGTCATGTTAGCTACATGACAATTAGGTATGTGTCTTGTCTGTACATTAATGGAAATAGCGACAGCAAAATATGATGAATATGGAAATTGGAAATGGAATATAGAATATATACCTAGAAAAGAGTTATATCCATTAGAACACCAAATTTGTCTTTTGATATCTCCTGGAATGATCATATCTTCCAGTCGAATAGGGTTCATCCTTTCTTGCTCAGGTTAGTGTCCAACCATGGTTAAGTTAGCTAACCATGAGTTTAGTTGCTTGAGGGTCAAGTGAGGATGAGACTAGGACTATAATGCCCAAGAGGTGATGATCCTCCTTACAACACAAGGGTGCCTTATATAGGCTCCAAGAGACTTAACCCTCAAGCAACTAAACTCATGGTTAGCTAACTTAACCATGGTTGGACACTAATAGGGTTATTTGCCAAGTTTAACTTCTATCATATTACATGTTGTGGATCTTGTTACTGCATAAGTATTCTCTCCTATTTACTTACAAGCTATTACAAATTAGAAGTAAAAATTTTTATTATCTGCAAAAATAGTAGTAAATTTTAATATTGCAAAAATTAGTAGTAATTTTATATTTTTCACGCAAATCTTATTTCAGCTCAATCAATCAAAGTTTATTTAACAACAATTATTATTACAACAAAAATCTAAAAAAATCAACAAAAGGAAAAATTAACTTAAAAACAATATTAACAAAAAATATCAAAGAAAGAAATCATAAAAATCAAATTAAAATGAATCAAATTCTAAAAAGAAATATTGGAAAAAAATAATCATAATACAAAGCAATATGTATTACAATAATAATATTAAATATCATGGTAATATTAAGAAATCTAAATATCTTAAAATGAAAAACTAAAAATGAATATCAATCACGAGATAAAAAAATAATAACTAAAAATACTAATGGTATTAAAAAGTATCAATACAAATCATTAAAGAAATAATATAAAGTTTAATATTAACGTAATCATAAAAAAACTAAAAAAATGGATGAAAAAAATGGATTTGATTATTAAAAAAATTAAATAACCTAGAAACACAATTATTAAAAACTAGAAATCATCTTATCAAATCTAGATTATGTAAAAAAATAGCATAAAAAGAAAAAAAGAAAAATCATAAAATTGAAATTGATAATCTATGCAATCAAGTTAAAAAAATATTCAAATTGGAACAAATCAAAAAAATAAGAAAACCAATAACACCATTTAAAAATTTGGACTAAAGAAGAATTATTAAAACCACTGAATATAGATTAAAAATTCCCGAGAAATGAAACATCTACTTGAAAACAACGAATTTTTATAAAAATTGAATTAATTAAAAATAAGGTATTATCCTCTAGAAGAATTAAATCAATATAACTTAAAAAGAAAAAAATTAAATATCAAAAAAATATATGGCTTAATGAAGTAGAACAATATTTAACGTAAAAAAATTAAGAATCATAGAAAAATGGAACAAAAGAAGAACAAAAAAACAATTAAAAAAATTGGAGATTAAAAATTATTACAAAAAAATTTGATAAAAATAGAAGCAAGTTATGTCTAATTTAGAAAAATCCGGAAGAAAAAAACTATAGTAAAAAATATAGATCATATTAGAAGATTTTCTGTGTTCAATCATTTTAAATTTATGAACCAAATTAATAAGCATCAAAAAAGAAAAGAAGTAACTTACACAATTGAAGAACATCAAAATAAAGCAAGAGAAATAAACATTAAATTAATTCCTGGAGAAGAATTATATAAATATGGAATATTTGAAACAAAAACAAAAATTTATGAACATTATGATGAAATAGAAATATGTTGTACAAGTAATGAAAAACAAATCGTATTAGATCTAATAACAGAAGAATCATACAACAAACTATTATATCCTACTGTGTGTGCGCCGTACACGTGGATGTTGGGGATGCCGTTCAACTTACTCCGGGGTTCATCCGGGGTGAAGTAACGGTTAGTGCGGAAGCTTACGGGAAAGAGTTTACAGAGAAGAGAGCATGAGAGATGAAGGTAAGAGACAAGAGACGAGATGTATTTAAATGAGGGACTTCTTTATTGCATAATGCTTTAGGATGGGTGGATACAAAGATGAGGATGAGACTAGGACTATAATGCCCAAGAGGTGATGATCCTCCTTACAACACAAGGGTGCCTTATATAGGCTCCAAGAGACTTAACCCTCAAGCAACTAAACTCATGGTTAGCTAACTTAACCATGGTTGGACACTATTACAGACAAGACACATACCTAATTGTCATGTAGCTAACATGACAATTACCAAACTTATTAGGTACAAGCATGCTCTTCAACAGTAAAACTACTGTTGCTACAGTTGACCTATTTTACATACTAAAAAAAACAAACACCGACTCCTTTTACATATTAAAAACAAATAACACTGCTTCAGTCCACCAAAAGATGAGCAATAGTTATGTCTTCATGTGTAGGGAATGGAGAGTCTTCTGAATCTTGTGGTACATGGCCATTAGGAATGCCCAAAGGAAGTTCGTTGTCTTGATCCTCGATTATTGGAAGATAATTTGAAGAATAGTCTCCCATATGTTGGAGTGAGATAGTTGCATTTACGTCTTTGAAGTGTTGGACTGCTGAAGGTTTATTATACTTGAGGTTTGCAAATGGAATATCAATAGGAAGTACCTCTTTTCTTGAGTAGACTTTCATAGTAGAATCCTCCATTGCTAAGGGATAGTAATAGGACTGTCTGATGCTGATGAAGGTGAATGCTCGCCATAGAGAAAGTTGTTCAGTGACGGGAATAGTAAATGACTGCATTTCTTCTGTGAATACTTCAGTTGGAATGTGCAGTTGATATGGAACAGATTTCATGAATAATTCCACAGTGATTTGATGTCTTGCATCTTCCAAGTATCCTTCTTCATAACCTGGTGGAATTGACTTGATTGAGAGATTGATGACTGCAGGTAGTTTTAGCTTTTTGAATATCTTTGTCAATAGATATGAAAGTTTCCAATGCTTCTGTAAGAACTTGATCTGTTTTGGCCTTGTAAGTATTAATCTGCTGATCATGCCATATTGTAGTAGCCTTTCAACACTGAATAATATTCCTTTTATTTCTTGGTCGATCCAGGAAGATAGATCAAAAAGATGCTTTTAACAATGAAGAAGCCTTTTTTTCACATTGGCGGGTCTTGATGGCGGTGTGCTGAATCTTGATATAGATCAACGGAGAATGCCATGCCATGAGGATGTACGTTTTCTTTGGCCATTTCTCGAAGAAGCATTTGAGTTTGGACAAAGTCTTCATAGGCTGTTTTGAGAATCTTTTGCAGAATTATCTGTTGTACATCTTGAATAACTGGAGGGAACCTTTCAAGAGTTTCTTCTTTTTTTGTTTCGATTTTTGAATCATATCTTTCGAGATATTTCTTTGTAATCTTCAGTTTACCTTTTTGGAGCTTTTTTTGTTGAGTTCTTCAATTTCTTTTTTTCTTAACATCAATTTCGGGTTTCTAATAATTTTATCTTTCGGTCTTGAGAGATGAAGTGTTCAACGGTCGGTGGAGAATAAACTTTTTGTTTGGGGGTTGATGTGATGTAGAGTTGTATGGAATAAGGTGGCTTGGTTTTTGCATTTTGGTCTTGGAAATATTGACTAAGGTTTTTCATGGATTGGAGAAATTGGGTATTGTTTCTATTATTCCAAAGATGATCAAGAAGAGTTTGTTGTTGATGGTCTAGGATATTGGTAGTACGGAATTTATGTGGAGTGTTTGAGAATTGAAGAATGGGAAAAGGGTTTTTCTGGGATGAAGAGGCTATAGGTTTAGACATCTGCAAAAAAGAATCCTGTTAGATTTTAAAACTTTTTAGATGTTTATTTTGGGGGATGGTAATCCAGACTCCCACCATAGCAAGAACGCGAATGGACCTGCTGGTTTTTGCAGCCACAGTCTTACTATGCGGATGGACAAGCCTTTCGTTTTCAATTAAGTTTATTTTCTTGTATAATTCTACTTAATTGATCTGCTATAATATTGTCTTTTCCTTTAATATGTTCAATAACAACATGAAATCCATTTCCAACTATATAATCTATGAATGTTAACCATCGGTTTGTAGACAATTTATTTTCTGACTTTTTATGATAAAAAGAAACAATAGCTTGACAGTCAGTTCTTAATAAGAATTCTTTGCTTTCTATAACAAATAATTTAAATTTTTCCATTGCTTTAATACATGCTAATATTTCTGCATCTGTACTTGTTACTTTAGTATTATAAGTTCCACTGTCATATCTGCTTATTTTTTCTTCATTTTTTGTTGATTCCTTTTTTGGTCTAAATTTTAAAACAGCTCCCCAACCACCTATACGACCATCTGATTCAATTATTAAGTATGAATTTAATGGTGGTAATTCTAAGGGTTTTATGTTGCTTACAATTTGTTTGATTTTTTGGACAAGTTTAATATCTTCATTGTTGAATTTCCTTTCACCATTTTGTTTTGTTTTATTATATAATGGTCCAGCCAATTTACTTAGATTTGGTATGAAGTTTCTTGCATAGTTTAATTTTCCTAAGAATGATTGTATTTGTTTTAATCCTTCCAATTTATCTGGCATTTCTAAAATACTGCTTGCTATATGTTTCTGTAATTCTATTTCTCCTTTTCCAATAATTACTCCTAGAAATTCTATTTTTCTGCACCCAATTTTCATCTTCTTTTCAGATAATACTAAACCATGTTGTTTACATTTGTTAAAGAATATTTTTAAATGATTGATATGCTCCTTTATATTATTGCTAAATACTAAGATATCATCAATATAAGTGACGATAAATGAATCATTTCTGAATATATTATCCATTTTTCTTTGAAAAATTTGAGGAGCATTTTTTAATCCAAATGGCATAACTTTCCATTCATAATGCCCATTATGTGTTACAAATGCTGTCCATTTTCTACTTTCTGGTTCTAATTTAACTTGCCAAAAACCACTTTTTAAATCAAATTTACTGTAAATGTTTGTTCCTTTGATTTTGTTTAATAATGCTTCTTTGTTTGGTAATGGATATCTGTCATCTTCTGTATTATCATTAAGTCTTTTATAATTGAATACCATTCTGCTTTTTCCTCTGATTATTTCACTATGTTTATTTACTATAAATGCTCTAGTTCTATGAGGACTCTTTGTTGGTTCTATTATGTTTAATTCCATTAATTCTTTTATATGTTTATTGAATTCTTCTTGTTCATATGGAGTTGCTTTTATTACTGGACAGGTTATTCTGATATCTGGATTTATTATTTCTAATTTACAATTTTCCTTTGTCCTGTCTATGTTTTTAATTGGATTTTCTCCTATAGTTTCATCTTTCTTTAGATCTTCTATTATAGGTTCAATTTTATCTTTTAAAGGAGTTATCTGATTTAATTCAATATAATTTATTACTTCAAGATCTTCATCTATTGGGATGTTAATTTCTGGTATATATGCTAAAGATTGTATTTTTGTTGTTGTTTCTAAATGATTTACTTTATTAAACAGCATTACTTTTTCTCCTTGAATAAATATTCCTCCTGTTTGATTTTTTATAAAATTCATGCCTAATAAAAATTTTATAGAATTTTCATTTGTTATTGGTTTAATCCAAGTATATGGTAAATTATATTTTTGATTATTTAAGATAATTGAGCAATCTATTAATTTTTTATTTAAAATTAATTGATTTCCAAAGGCATCATTTACTAATGCTTTTTGTGTTGTTATTTCTTGATATTTTAATGGAACAATATCTTCTGTTATATAGGTTTTACTTGCTCCTGTGTCAATTATTCCTTTTTCTGAAATTTTAAATCCATCTTTAAATTCTAGGATAAAATCAATGTTGAGTAGATTGTTATTTTTATAATAAATGGTCATTATACTTTCTGTTTCTATTGAATTTTTATCTTTCCCATAGGTCATTGTATTATTTTGACTTTCTAATTGTTCTTGTAATTTTTTAATTTCTTCTTCTAAGTTTTTGATTCTTTTTATAAACTGGTTTATTACTTCTTTATACATCATATTGTTTTATATGGATTTTCTGTTTCTTCTAGAAAGAAATTTGGTCCTTCATTTCCATCAAAAATACTACATATATCACTATCATTTTCACTATCATTACTAGCTATACTGACTATATCAATTTCATCATGCATTTCTAGATTTTGATACATATTTAGTCTTTCTTTATTTACTTGTGAATTTTTGCATTCTTTTGCATAATGTCCTTCTATTCCACATAAATAACATTTACATTTTCCTGGTGGTTTATGTGTTTTAAATTTTTTAACATGATTTGGCTTTGGTCTTCCTTTTTTAAAGTATTGACTTCGTTTTAATCCTTTTTGTTTTTTCCATTCATTATTTAGGGCTGGTACATATATTTTACTACAATAACTGTAATTTGATATTTGTCTATTAGCTTCTGCTTCTAAACATTTATCTTTTAAATAATTAAATGTAAACATGATTGCTGGCCCTATTCCTGTTAAATTTTCATGTCCTTTTTCAATCCAATTTTTTAAAATAATATCTCCTAAAGGTTTGGGGAGTTTGTTAAACCATTTTTTAGTTAATTCATTATTTGTGAATGCTCTTCCTGTTTTAGCTGCTAATGTTATGTATGCTTGACTAAATTGAACAATTTCACCAAAGTTTTGGATTTGGAGTCTTTCTAAATCTCTGGCTGCCATATCTTGTAATAATGTGTCTCCTCTAGATGGATTAGTTCCTAAGATGATTTGTCTAATTTGTCCTGTTACATTATATGGATTATCAGCCATTTGTACCATGTATTGATATTCTTCTGAATAATTTATTTTCCAACTATTTAATAAATCTCTTGCAGTAGTTCCTAAAAGATTTTCAATAAAATTTGTTGTTCCTATTGAGTCTAATGTATGGGGTATTCTTTCTAATGCATTTATGGCATCTGATTCCCATCTATCTATTAATTCGGGCCATTTTTGAGGATGGACTGTACTTAGTACTAACATGCTTCCTTCATTATTTTGTTTAGGCATTGTTTTTATAACTTCTAAAGGATCTGGTTTTCCTTTATATGTTTTAAAATTTTCTTCATAGTAATTAGTTGAATTAAAATTATGTTGTGATGGAAATTGCAAAGGTTGTGTTGTTCTGCTAGTTCTTTCAATTGTTGTTGGTGTTACTATTGTTCTAGTATTTGAACTTTCTGCTCTTTGATTATCTGATACATTACTTGCTCTTGATTCAACATTCATCATTATTTCTTCTATATTAATTTCTTCTAATTGTCTTATCATTTCTTGATATTCTTCATCTTCTTCATTATTATTAATTTCCTCCATTATATAGTTTTCTTCTGTTGGTATTTTTGTTGGATAATTATAGATATAAATTTAATAGATGATTTGATAAACAAATCAATTAAATATACAATAAAAGAAAATAGAAGCTTAAAAGAAGAATTAAAAGCCAAACAATGTATGTGGTTAAAAGGAGTTAAAAGATATATAACTCTAAGAGATCAAATCAACCATCAAGCAGAATCATTAATAGAAGTAAAATTCAAATCAAAAGAAAAAGATAAAAATGGAAAATCTATATGGAAACCTACACAAATAAAATATAAAGAATTTCATAAAGATGAATATCTAAAAGAACAGAATAGACTATGGAATTATAGATCAAGATTAAAAAATGAATATGATGCTATAAATATTTGTTATGATTAAAGAAAATGAATAAACAAACTTATAACCTAGATATAAATCCAAAGTATCTACTAGAACAATACAATCAAATTGAAAATTTTGAAAAATGTGAACATAAATTTGAACCATTTAAAATAAATTATAAAACAAAATGTGATAAATGTTATAAATTTCATATAACAAAACATAGAGTAACATGTTCAAACTGTGAGTTATCATTATGTAGAAAATGTGTCTCAGATTTATATGATTTTACTTTTTGAAGAAAAAAAGAAATAGAAAAGATTAAGTATTAAATTTAGTCAAGATAAAGAAATAATTAATCAATTATTAAAAAAAGGATTAAAACTCTTGAAGAAGAAATAGAAAAATCTAAAAAGAACAACTAAAAAAATAAAAAAAGAACAAAAATAAAAGGAAAAAGGTATAATCATTCAAGAAATTGAGGAATTAATGGAAAATATTATAACATGACTAAGAAGAAAGTATATAAGGAAAACACATTAGAATTAGAAAAAATGATGAAAGACTTAAAAGAATTTAAAGATAAAATAATCTTTAAATATCCAATAACACATTCAAGAAGTAAAATAGTAGATTCTCTACAAAACAACATAGACCTAATTACTAAAAGAAAAAGAAGACTCAATGGAGAAAATAATGAAATAAAAGAGAAAAAACTAACAATGTCTCAAAGGATTACAAAAATAGAAAAAGAAATAAAAGAAATCCAAGATAATATAAAGCAAAGGGAAATTAATGAATATTTAAAAACAACAAGAAATAATGCATTATTCATCTTTACAAAAAAAGAATTTAATTTTTTTGTTCATCTCCTTCCCTAAATTTAGGACTAGAAACATCCCAACCAACTGAATCTCCTTTATATTTATCTCTTTGGGAAAAAAATGTAATTCAAATATTACACCATAGTTTGTCCATTCGCATTGAAGAAAACGTGATCGCAAAAGCCAGCGAGTTCATTTGCGTTTTTCTTTAATTGTGGGAACTATGTAACCAAGTCCTAAAAAGGAAATAAACAGACAAAGGTTTGTTCATCCGAATAAAAAAAGAGTCGTGGCTACAAAAAAAGCAGATGAGGTCCATACGCGTCTCTTTTTATGGTGAAAACCTGGCTATCTTTTCACCCTAACACATGCAAAAGCATGA